>NC_039361.1:123667550-123668195 GCF_003573695.1 Papaver somniferum | reverse complement strand
ACAGAAAAAGTTTGAAAAATGTATTGTAATTACAATTAATATGTTCTAAGGCAATGCGTCTAGTAAAAATTGCATTTCTATGTAAGTTGATTCAAGAAAATATGAAGGAAGTCAAATTTCACAATAAAAGAAGGATGAAAGACCATGCAGAACTAATCCACATCCTAACAAATTTCATCTATCTTGAATCAAATAGAAAGACAAAGCCAACACAAAAAGAAAGAGTTCATAAAAATGTTGAATTTTATATACGTTAACTCAAAAAAGTCTACACATTTCGTTATAAGTCGGAAATTGATTTCTGAGACTAAATTGTAAACTAGATAAACTCATCTTTAAAACAAAATGTTTGAAAAATGTATTATAATTATAATTAATATGTTCTTAGGCAATACGTTTAGTAAAAGTTGCATTTCTATGTACGTTGATTCAAGAAAATATGAACGAAGTCAAATTTCACAATAGAAGAAGGATGAAAGACCATGCAGAACTAATCAAAATCCTAACAAATTTCATCCATCTTGAATCAAATAGAAAGACAAAGCCAACACAAAAAGAAAGAGTTCATAAAAATGTTGAATTTTATATACGTTAACTCAAAAAAGTCTACACATTTCGTTATAAGTCGGAAATTGATTTTTGAGA
>NC_039361.1:123645889-123666801 GCF_003573695.1 Papaver somniferum | reverse complement strand
AAAGCCAACACAAAAAGAAAGAGTTCATAAAAATGTTGAATTTTATATACGTTAACTCAAAAAAGTCTACACATTTCGTTATAAGTCGGAAATTGATTTCTGAGACTAAATTGTAAACTAGATAAACTCATGTTTAACAGAAAAAGTTTGAAAAATGTATTGTAATTATAATTAATATGTTCTAAGGCAATGCGTCTAGTAAAAATTGCATTTCTATGTAAGTTGATTCAAGAAAATATGAAGGAAGTCAAATTTCACAATAGAAGAAGGATGAAAGACCATGCAGAACTAATCCACATCCTAACAAATTTCATCTATCTTGAATCAAATAGAAAGACAAAGCCAACACAAAAAGAAAGAGTTCAGAAAAATGTTTAATTTTATATACATTAACTCAAAAAAGTCTACACATTTAGTTATAAGTCGGAAATTGATTTCTGAGACTAAATTGTAAACTAGATAAACTCATCTTTAAAAGAAAAAGTTTGAAAAATGTATTGTAATTACAATTAATATGTTTTAAGGCAATACGTCTAGTAAAAATTGCATTTCTATGTAAGTTGATTCAAGAAAATATGAAGGAAGTCAAATTTCACAATAGAAGAAGGATGAAAGACCATGCAGAACTAATCCAAATCCTAAAAAATTTCATCTATCTTGAATCAAATAGAAAGACAAAGCCAACACAAAAAGAAAGAGTTCAGAAAAATGTTGAATTTTATATACGTTAACTCAAAAAAGTCTACACATTTCGTTATAAGTCGGAAATTGATTTCTGAGACTAAATTGTAAACTAGATAAACTCATCTCTAACAGAAAAAGTTTGAAAAATGTATTGTAATTACAATTAATATGTTCTAAGGCAATGCGTCTAGTAAAAATTGCATTTCTATGTACGTTGATTCAAGAAAATATGAAGGAAGTCAAATTTCACAATAGAAGAAGGATGAAAGACCATGCAGAACTAATCCAAATCCTAACAAATTTCATCTATCTTGAATCAAATAGAAAGACAAAGCCAACACAAAAAGAAAGAGTTCATAAGAATGTTGAATTTTATATACGTTAACTCAAAAAAGTCTACACATTTCGTTATAAGTCGGAAATTGATTTATGAGACTAAATTGTAAACTAGATAAACTCATCTTTAACAGAAAAAGTTTGAAAAATGTATTGTAATTACAATTGATATGTTCTAAGGCAATACGTCTATTAAAAATTGCATTTTTATGTACGTTGATTCAAGAAAATATGAAGGAAGTCAAATTTCACAATAGAAAAGGATGAAAGACCATGCAAAAATAATCCAAATTTCATCTATCTTGAATCAAATAGAAAGACAAGCCAACACAAAAAGAAAGAGTTCATAAAAATGTTGAATTTAATATACGTTAACTCAAAAAAGTCTACACACTTCGTTATAAGTCGGAAATTGATTTCTGAAACTAAATTGTAAACTAGATAAACTCATCTTTAACTGAAAAAGTTTGAAAAATGTATTGTAATCACAAATAATATGTTCTAAGGCATTACGTCAACTAAAAATTGCATTTCTATGTACGTTGATTCAAGAAAATATGAAGGAAGTCAAATTTCACAATAGAAGAAGGATGAAAGACCATGCAGAACTAATCCAAATCCTAACAAATTTCATCTATCTTGAATCAAATAGAAAGACAAATCCAACACAAAAAGAAAGAGTTCATAAAATTGTTGAATTTAATATACGTTAACTCAAAAAAGTCTACACATTTCGTTATAAGTCGGAAATTGGTTTCTGAGACTAAATTGTAAACTAGATAAACTCATCTTTAACAGAAAAAGTTTGAAAAATGTATTGTAATTACAATTAATATGTTCTAAGGCAATACGTCTAGTAAAAATTGCATTTCTATGTAAGTTGATTCAAGAAAATATGAAGGAAGTCAAATTTCACAATAGAAGAAGGATGAAAGACCATGCAGAACTAATCCAAATCCTAACAAATTTCATCTATCTTGAATCAAATAGAAAGACAAAGCCAACACAAAAACAAAGAGTTCATAAAAATGTTGAATTTTATATATGTTAACTCAAAAAAGTCTACACATTTCGTTATAAGTCGGAAATTGATTTCTGAGACTAAATTGTAAACTAGATAAACTCATCTTTAAAAGAAAATGTTTGAAAAATGTATTGTAATTATAATTAATATGTTCTTAGGCAATACGTTTAGTAAAAATTGCATTTCTATGTACGTTGATTCAAGAAAATATGAACGAAGTCAAATTTCACAATAGAAGAAGGATGAAAGACCATGCAGAACTAATCCAAATCCTAACAAATTTCATCTATCTTGAATCAAATAGAAAGACAAAGCCAACACAAAAAGAAAGAGTTCATAAAAATGTTGAATTTTATATACGTTAACTCAAAAAAGTCTACACATTTCGTTATAAGTTGGAAATTGATTTCTGAGACTAAATTGTAAACTAGATAAACCCATCTTTAACAGAAAAAGTTTGAAAAATGTATTGTAATCACAAATAATATGTTCTAAGGCAATGCGTCTAGTAAAAATTGCATTTCTATGTACGTTGATTCAAGAAAATATGAAGGAAGTCAAATTTCACAATAGAAGAAGGATGAAAGACCATGCAGAACTAATCCAAATACTAACAAATTTCATCTATCTTGAATCAAATAGAAAGACAAAGCCAACACAAAAAGAAAGAGTTCATAAAATTGTTGAATTTTATATACGTTAACTCAAAAAAGTCTACATATTTCGTTATAAGTCGGAAATTGATTTCTGAGACTAAATTGTAAACTAGATAAACTCATCTTTAAAAGAATATGTTTGAAAAATGTATTGTAATTATAATTAATATGTTCTTAGGCAATACGTTTAGTAAAAATTGCATTTCTATGTACGTTGATTCAAGAAAATATGAACGAAGTCAAATTTCACAATAGAAGAAGGATGAAAGACCATGCAGAACTAATCCAAATCCTAACAAATTTCATCTATCTTGAATCAAATAGAAAGACAAAGCCAACACAAAAAGAAAGAGTTCATAAAAATGTTGAATTTTATATACGTTAACTCAAAAAAGTCTACACATTTCGTTATAAGTCGGAAATTGATTTCTGAGACTAAATTGTAAACTAGATAAACTCATCTTTAACAGAAAAAGTTTGAAAAATGTATTGTAATCACAAATAATATGTTCTAAGGCAATGCGTCTAGTAAAAATTGCATTTCTATGTACGTTGATTCAAGAAAATATGAAGGAAGTTAAATTTCACAATAGAAGAAGGATAAAAGACCATGCAGAACTAATCCAAATCCTAACAAATTTCATCTATCTTGAATCAAATAGAAAGACAAAGCCAACACAAAAAGAAAGAGTTCATAAAAATGTTGAATTTTATATACGTTAACTCAAAAAAGTCTACACATTTCGTTATAAGTCGGAAATTGATTTCTGAGACTAAATTGTAAACTAGATAAACTCATCTTTAACAGAAAAAGTTTGAAAAATGTATTGTAATTACAATTAATATGTTCTAAGGCAATACGTCTAGTAAAAATTACATTTCTATGTACGTTGATTCAAGAAAATATGAAGGAAGTAAAAATACACAATAGAAGAAGGATGAAAGACCATGCAGAACTAATCCAAATCCTAACAAATTTCATCTATCTTGAATCAAATAGAAAGACAAAGCCAACACAAAAAGAAAGAGTTCATAAAAATGTTGAATTTTATATACGTTAACTCAAAAAAGTCTACACATTTCGTTATAAGTCGGAAATTGATTTCTGAGACTAAATTGTAAACTAGATAAACTCATCTTTAACAGAAAAAGTTTGAAAAATGTATTGTGATTACAATTAATAGGTTCTAAGGCAATATGTCTAGTAAAAATTGCATTTCTATGTACATTTGATTCAAGAAAATATGAAGGAAGTCAAATTTCACAATAGAAGAAGGATGAAAGACCATGTAGAACTAATCCAAATCCTAACAAATTCCATCTATCTTGAATCAAATAAAAAGACAAAGCCAACACAAAAAGAAAGAGTTCATAAAAATGTTGAATTTTATATACGTTAACTCAAAAAAGTCTACACATTTCGTTATAAGTCGGAAATTGATTTCTGAGACTAAATTGTAAACTAGATAAACTCATCTTTAACAGAAAAAGTTTGAAAAATGTATTGTAATTACAATTAATATGTTCTAAGGCAATGCGTCTAGTAAAAATTGCATTTCTATGTAAGTTGATTCAAGAAAATATGAAGGAAGTCAAATTTCACTATAGAAGAAGGATGAAAGACCATGCAGAACTAATCCAAATCCTAACAAATTTCATCTATCTTGAATCAAATAGAAAGACAAAGCCAACACAAAAAGAAAGAGTTCATAAAAATGTTGAATTTTATATACGTTAACTCAAAAAAGTCTACACATTTCGTTATAAGTCGGAAATTGATTTCTGAGACTAAATTGTAAACTAGATAAACTCATCTTTAACAGAAAAAGTTTGAAAAATGTATTGTAATTACAATTAATATGTTCTAAGGCAATACGTCTAGTTAAAATTGCATTTCTATGTAAGTTGATTAAGGAAAATACGAAGGAAGTCAAATTTCACAATAGAAGAAGGATGAAAGACCATGCAGAACTAATCCAAATCCTAACAAATTTCATCTATCTTGAATCAAATAGAAAGACAAAGCCAACACAAAAAGAAAGAGTTCATAAAAATGTTGAATTTTATATACGTTAACTCAAAAAAGTCTACACATTTCGTTATAAGTCGGAAATTGATTTCTGAGACTAAATTGTAAACTAGATAAACTCATATTTAACAGAAAAAGTTTGAAAAATGTATTGTAATCACAAATAATATGTTCTAAGGCAATGCGTCTAGTAAAAATTGCATTTCTATGTACGTTGATTCAAGAAAATATGAAGGAAGTCAAATTTCACAATAGAAGAAGGATGAAAGACCATGCAGAACTAATCCAAATCCTAACAAATTTCATCTATCTGGAATCAAATAGAAAGACAAAGCCAACACAAAAAGAAAGAGTTCATAAAAATGTTGAATTTTATATACGTTAACTCAAAAAAGTCTACACATTTCGTTATAAGTCGGAAATTGATTTCTGAGACTAAATTGTAAACTAGATAAACTCATCTTTAACAGAAAAAGTTTGAAAAATGTACTGTAATTACAATTAATATGTTCTAAGGCAATGCGTCTAGTAAAAATTGCATTTCTATGTAAGTTGATTCAAGAAAATATGAAGGAAGTCAAATTTCACAATAGAAGAAGGATGAAAGACCATGCAGAACTAATCCAAATACTAACAAATTTCATCTATCTTGAATCAAATAGAAAGACAAAGCCAACACAAAAAGAAAGAGTTCATAAAAATGTTGAATTTTATATAAGTTAACTCAAAAAAGTCTACACATTTCGTTATAAGTCGGAAATTGATTTCTGAGACTAAATTGTAAACTAGATAAACTCATCTTTAACATAAAAAGTTTGAAAAATGTATTGTAATTACAATTAATATGTTCTAAGGCAATACGTCTAGTGAAAATTGCATTTCTATGTACGTTGATTCAAGAAAATATGAAGGAAGTCAAATTTCACAATAGAAGAAGGATGAAAGACCATGCAAAACTAATCCAAATCCTAACAAATTTCATCTATCTTGAACCAAATAAAAAGACAAATCCATCACAAAAAGAAAGAGTTCATAAAATTGTTGAATTTTATATACGTTAACTCAAAAAAGTCTGCACATTTCGTTATAAGTCGGAAATTGATTTCTGAGACTAAATTGTAAACTAGATAAACTCATCTTTAAAAGATAAATTTTGAAAAATGTATTGTAATTATAATTAATATGTTCTTAGGCAATACGTCTAGTAAAAATTGCATTTCTATGTACGTTGATTAAAGAAAATATGAAGGAAGTCTAATTTCACAATAGAAGAAGGATGAAAGACCATGCAGAACTAATCCAAATCCTAAAAAATTTCATCTATCTTGAATCAAATAGAAAGACAAAGCCAAGACAAAAAGAAAGAGTTCATAAAAATGTTGAATTTTATATACGTTAACTCAAAAAAGTCTACACATTTGGTTATAAGTCAGAAATTGATTTCTGAGACTAAATTGTAAACTAGATAAACTCATCTTTAACAGAAAAAGTTTGAAAAATGTATTGTAATTACAATTAATATGTTCTAAGGCAATACGTCTAGTAAAAATTGCATTTCTATGTACGTTGATTCAAGAAAATATGAAGGAAGTCAAATTTCACAATAGAAAAGGATGAAAGACCATGCAACACTAATCCAAATCCTAACAAATTTCATCTATCTTGAATCAAATAGAAAGACAAAGCCAACACAAAAAGAAAGAGTTCATAAAAATGTTGAATTTAATATACGTTAACTCAAAAAAGTCTACACACTTCGTTATAAGTCGGAATTTCTGAGACTAAATTGTAAACTAGATAAACTCATCTTTAACTGAAAAAGTTTTAAAAATGTATTGTAATCACAAATAATATGTTCTAAGGCATTACGTCTACTAAAAATTGCATTTCTATGTACGTTGATTCAAGAAAATATGAAGGAAGTCAAATTTCACAATAGAAGAAGGATGAAAGACCATGCAGAACTAATCCAAATCCTAACAAATTTCATCTATCTTGAATCAAATAGAAAGACAAAGCCAACACAAAAAGAAAGAGTTCATAAGAATGTTGAATTTTATATACGTTAACTCAAAAAAGTCTACACATTTCGTTATAAGTCGGAAATTGATTATTGAGACTAAATTGTAAACTAGATAAACTCATCTTTAACAGAAAAAGTTTGAAAAATGTATTGTAATTACAATTAATATGTTCTAAGATAATACGTCTAGTAAAAATTGCATTTCTATGTACGTTGATTCAAGAAAATATGAAGGAATTCAAATTTCACAATAGAAGAAGGATGAAAGACCATGCATAACTAATCCAAATCATAACAAATTTCATCTATCTTGAATCAAATAGAAAGACAAAGCCAACACAAAATAAAGAGTTTATAAGAATGTTGAATTTTATATACGTTAACTCAAAAAAGTTTACACATTTCGTTATAAGTCGGAAATTGAATTCTGTGACTAAATTGTAAACTAGATAAACTCATCTTTAACAGAAAAAGTTTGAAAAATGTATTGTAATTACAATTAATATGTTCTAAGGCAATACGTCTATTAAAAATTGCATTTTTATGTACGTTGATTCAAGAAAATATGAAGGAAGTCAAATTTCACAATAGAAAAGGATGAAAGACCATGCAAAACTAATCCAAATCCTAACAAATTTCATCTATCTTGAATCAAATAGAAAAACAAGCCAACACAAAAAGAAAGAGTTCATAAAAATGTTGAATTTGATATATGTTAACTCAAAAAAGTCTACACACTTCGTTATAAGTCGGAAATTGATTTCTGAGACTAAATTGTAAACTAGATAAACTCATCTTTAACTGAAAAAGTTTGAAAAATGTATTGTAATCACAAATAATATGTTCTAAGGCATTACATCTACTAAAAATTGCATTTCCATGTTCATTGATTCAAGAAAATATGAAGGAAGTCAAATTTCACAATAGAAGAAGGATGAAAGACCATGCAGAACTAATCCAAATCCTAACAAATTTCATCTATCTTGAATCAAATAGAAAGACAAAGCCAACACAAAGAGAAAGAGTTCATAAAAATGTTGAATTTTATATACGTTAAACTCAAAAAAGTCTACACATTTCGTTATAAGTCGGAAATTGATTTCTGAGACTAAATTGTAAACTAGATAAACTCATCTTTAACAGAAAAAGTTTGAAAAATGTATTATAATTACAATTAATATGTTCTAAGGCAATACGTCTAGTAAAAATTGCATTTCTATGTACGTTGATTCAAGAAAATATGAAGGAAGTCAAATTTCACAATAGAAGAAGGATGAAAGACCATGCAAAACTAATCCAAATCCTAACAAATTTCATCTATCTTGAATCAAATAGAAAGACAAAGCCAACACAAAAAGAAAGAGTTCATAAAAATGTTGAATTTTATATGCGTTAACTCAAAAAAGTCTACACATTTCGTTATAAGTCGAAAATTGATTTCTGAGACTAAATTGTAAACTAGATAAACTCATCTTTAACAGAAAAAGTTTGAAAAATGTATTGTAATTACAATTAATATGTTCTAAGGCAATACGTCTAGTAAAAATTGCATTTCTATGTACGTCGATTCAAGAAAATATGAAGGAAGTCAAATTTCACAATAGAAGAAGTATGAAAGACCTTGCAGAACTAATCCAAATCCTAACAAATTTCATCTATTTGAATAAAATTGAAAGACAAAGCCAATACAAGTGTATTGTAATTACAATTAATATGTTCTAAGGTAATACGTCGAGTAAAAATTGCATTTCTATGTATGTTGATTCAAGAAAATATGAAGGAAGTCAAATTTCACAATAGAAGAAGGATGAAAGACCATGCAGAACTAATCCAAATCCTAACAAATTTCATCTATCTTGAATCAAATAGAAAGACAAAGCCGACACAAAAAGAAAGAGTTCATAAAAATGTTGAATTTTATATACGTTAACTCAAAAAAGTCTACACATTTCGTTATAAGTCGGAAATTGATTTCTGAGACTAAATTGTAAACTAGATAGACTCATCTTTAACAGAAAAAGTTTGAAAAATGTATTGTAATTACAATCAATATGTTCTAAGGCAATACGTCTAGTAAAAATTGCAATTCTATTTACGTTGATTCAAGAAAATATGAAGGAAGTCCAATTTCACAATAGAAGAAGGATGAAAGACCATGCAGAACTAATCCAAATCCTAACAAATTTCATCTATCTTGAATCAAATAGAAAGACAAAGCCAACACAAAAAGAAAGAGTTCATAAAAATGTTGAATTTTATATACGTTAACTCAAAAAAGTCTACACATTTCGTTATAAGTCGGAAATTGATTTCTGAGACTAAATTGTAAACTAGATAGACTCATCTTTAATAGAAAAAGTTTGAAAAATATATTGTAATTACAAATAATATGTTCTAAGGTAATACGTCTAGTAAAAATGGCATTACTATGTACGTTGATTCAAGTAAATATGAAGGAAGTCAAATTTCACAATAGAAGAAGGATGAAAGACCATGAAGAACTAATCCAAATCCTACCAAATTTCATCTATCTTGAATCAAATAGAAAGACAAAGCCAACACAAAAAGAAAGAGTTCATAAAAATGATGAATTTTATATACGTTAACTCAAAAAAGTCTACACATTTCGTTATAAGTCGGAAATTGATTTCTGTGACTAAATTGTTAACTAGATAGACTCATCTTTAACAGAAAAAGTTTGAAAAATGTATTGTAATTACAATTAATATGTTCTAAGGCAATACGTCTAGTAAAATTTGCATTTCCGTTGATTCAAGCAAATATGAAGCAAGTCAAATTTCACAATAGAAGAAGGATGAAAGACCATGCAGAACTAATCCAAATCCTAACAAATTTCATCTATCTTGATTCAAATAGAAACACAAAGCCAACACAAATAGAAAGACAAATCTAAAAATTTTATAAATGTTAACTCATAAAAGTCTACACATTTCGTTATAAGTCGAAAATTGATTTCTGAGACTAAATTGTAAACTAGATAGACTCATCTTTAACAGAAAAAGTTTGAAAAATGTATTTTAATTACAATCAATATGTTCTAAGGCAATACGTCTAGTAAAAATTGCAATTCTATTTACGTTGATTCAAGAAAATATGGAGGATGTCAAATTTCACAATAGAAGAAGGATGAAAGACCATGCAGAACTAATCCAAATCCTAACAAATTTCATCTATCTTGAATCAAATAGAAAGACAAAGCCAACACAAAAAGAAAGAGTTCATAAAAATGTTGAATTTTATATACGTTAACTCAAAAAAGTCTACACATTTCGTTATAAGTCGGAAATTGATTTCTGAGACTAAATTGTAAACTAGATAAACTCATCTTTAACAGAAAAAGTTTGAAAAATGTATTGTAATTACAATTAATATGTTCTAAGGCAATACGTCTAGTAAAAATTACATTTCTATGTACGTTGATTCAAGAAAATATGAAGGAAGTAAAAATACACAATAGAAGAAGGATGAAAGACCATGCAGAACTAATCCAAATCCTAACAAATTTCATCTATCTTGAATCAAATAGAAAGACAAAGCCAACACAAAAAGAAAGAGTTCATAAAAATGTTGAATTTTATATACGTTAACTCAAAAAAGTCTACACATTTCGTTATAAGTCGGAAATTGATTTCTGAGACTAAATTGTAAACTAGATAAACTCATCTTTAACAGAAAAAGTTTGAAAAATGTATTGTGATTACAATTAATAGGTTCTAAGGCAATATGTCTAGTAAAAATTGCATTTCTATGTACATTTGATTCAAGAAAATATGAAGGAAGTCAAATTTCACAATAGAAGAAGGATGAAAGACCATGTAGAACTAATCCAAATCCTAACAAATTCCATCTATCTTGAATCAAATAAAAAGACAAAGCCAACACAAAAAGAAAGAGTTCATAAAAATGTTGAATTTTATATACGTTAACTCAAAAAAGTCTACACATTTCGTTATAAGTCGGAAATTGATTTCTGAGACTAAATTGTAAACTAGATAAACTCATCTTTAACAGAAAAGGTTTTAAAAATGTATTGTAATTACAATTAATATGTTCTAAGGCAATACGTCTAGTAAAAATTGCATTTCTATGTACGTTGATTCAAGAAAATATGAAGGAAGTCAAATTTCACAATAGAAGAAGGATGAAAGACCATGTAGAACTAATCCAAATCCTAACAAATTTCATCTATCTTGAATCAAATAGAAAGACAAATCCAACACAAAAAGAAAGAGTTCATAAAAATGTTGAATTTTATATACGTTAACTCAAAAAAGTCTACACATTTCGTTATAAGTCGGAAATTGATTTCTGAGACTAAATTGTAAACTAGATAAACTCATCTTTAACAGAAAAAGTTTGAAAAATGTATTGTAATTACAATTAATATGTTCTAAGGGAATACGTCTAGTAAAAATTGCATTTCTATGTACGTTGATTCAAGAAAATATGAAGGAAGTCAAATTTCACAATAGAAAAGGATGAAAGACCATGCAAAACTAATCCAAATCCTAACAAATTTCATCTATCTTGAATCAAATAGAAAGACAAAGCCAACACAAAAAGAAAGAGTTCATAAAAATGTTGATTTTAATATACGTTAACTCAAAAAAGTCTACACACTTCGTTATAAGTCGGAAATTGATTACTCATCTTTAACTGAAAAAGTTTGAAAAATTTATTGTAATCACAAATAATATGTTCTAAGGCATTACGTCTACTAAAAATTGCATTTCTATGTACGTTGATTCAACAAAATATGAAGGAAGTCAAATTTCACAATAGAAGAAGGATGAAAGACCAAGAACTAATCCAAATCCTAACAAATTTCATCTATCTTGAATCAAATAGAAAGACAAAGCCAACACAAAAAGAAAGAGTTCATAAGAATGTTGAATTTTATATACGTTAACTCAAAAAAGTCTACACATTTCGTTATAAGTCGGAAATTGATTTTTGAGACTAAATTGTAAACTAGATAAACTCATCTTTAACAGAAAAAGTTTGAAAAATGTATTGTAATTACAATTAATATGTTCTAAGGCAATACGTCTAGTAAAAATTGCATTTCTATGTACGTTGATTCAAGAAAATATGAAGGAAGTCAAATTTCACAATAGAAGAAAGATGAAAGACCTTGCAGAACTAATCCAAATCCTAACGAATTTCATATATCTTGAATCAAATAGAAAGACAAAGCCAATATAAAAGAAAGAGTTCATTAAAATGCTGAATTTTATATACGTTAACTCAAAAAAGTCTACGCATTTCGTTATAAGTCGGAAATTGATTTCTGAGACTAAATTGTAAACTAGATAAACTCAGCTTTAACAGAAAAAGTTTGAAAAATGTATTGTAATTACAATTAACATGTTATAAGGCAATATGTCTAGTAAAAATTGCATTTCTATGTACTTTGATTCAAGAAAATATGAAGGAAGTCAAATTTCACAATAGAAGAAAGATGAAAGACCATGCAGAACTAATCCAAATCCTAACAAATTTCATCTATCTTGAATCAAATAGAAAGACAAAGCCAACACAAAAAGAAAGAGTTCATAAAAATGTTGAATTTTATATACGTTAACTCAAAAAAGTCTACACATTTCGTTATAAGTCGGAAATTGATTTCAGAGACTAAATTTTAAACTAGCTAAACTCATCTTTAACAAAAAAAAGTTTAAAAAATGTATTGTAATTACAATTAATATGTTCTAAGGCAATACATCTAGTAAAAATTGCATTTCTATTACGTTGATTCAAGCAAATGTGAAGGAAGTAAAATTTCACAATAAAATAAGGATGAAAGACCATGCAGAACTAATCCAAATCCTAACAAATTTCATATATCTTGAATCAAATAGAAAGACAAAGCTAACGCAAAAAGAAAGAGTTCATAAAAATGTTGAATTTAATATACGTCAACTCAAAAAAGTCTACACACTTCGTTATAAGTCAGATATTGATTTCTGAGACTAAATTGTAAACTAGATAAACTCATCTTTAAAAAAAAAAGTTTAAAAAATGTATTGCAATTATAATTAATATGTTCTAAGGCAATACGTCTAGTAAAAATTGCATTTCTATGTACGTTAATTCAAGAAAATATGAAGGAAGCCAAATTTCACAATAGAAGAAGGATGAAAGACCAGCCAGAACTAATCCAAATTGTAACAAATTTCATCTATTTGAATCAAATTGAAAGACAAAGCCAATACAAAAAGAAAGAGTTCATAAAAATGTTGAATTTTATTTACGTTAACTCAAAAAAGTCTACACATTTCGTTATAAGTCGGAAATTGGTTTCTGAGACTAAATTGTAAACTAGATAAACTCATCTTTAACAGAAAAAGTTTGAAAAATGTATTGTAATTACAATTAATATGTTCTAAGGCAATACGTCTAGTAAAAATTGCATTTCTATGTAAGTTGATTCAAGAAAATATGAAGGAAGTCAAATTTCACAATAGAAGAAGGATGAAAGACCATGCAGAACTAATCCAAATCCTAACAAATTTCATCTATCTTGAATCAAATAGAAAGACAAATCATCCACAAAAAGAAAGAGTTCATAAAAATGTTGAATTTTATATACGTTAACTCAAAAAAGTCTACACATTTCGTTATAAGTCGGAAATTGATTTCTGAGACAAAATTGTAAACTAGATAAACTCATCTTTAAAAGAAAATGTTTGAAAAATGTATTGTAATTATAATTAATATGTTCTTAGGCAATACGTTTAGTAAAAATTGCATTTCTATGTACGTTGATTCAAGAAAATATGAACGAAGTCAAATTTCGAAATAGAAGAAGGATGAAAGACCATGCAGAACTAATCCAAATCCTAACAAATTTCATCTATCTTGAATCAAATAGAAAGACAAAGCCAACACAAAAAGAAAGAGTTCATAAAAATGTTGAATTTTATATACGTTAACTCAAAAAAGTCTACACATTTAGTTATAAGTCGGAAATTGATTTCTGAGACTAAATTGTAAACTAGATAAACTCATCTTTAACAGAAAAAGTTTGAAAAATGTATTGTAATTACAATTAATATGTTCTAAGGCAATACGTCTAGTAAAAAATGCATTTCTATGTACGTTGATTCATGAAAATATGAAGGATGTCTAATTTCACAATAGAAGAAGGATGAAAGACCATGCAGAACTAATCCAAATACTAAAAAATTTCATCTATCTTGAATCAAATAGAAAGACAAAGCCAACACAAAAAGAAAGAGTTCATAAAAATGTTGAATTTTATATACGTTAACTCAAAAAAGTCTACACATTTCGTTATTAGTCGGAAATTGATTATTGAGACTAAATTGTAAACTAGATAAACTCATCTTTAACAGAAAAGTTTTGAAAAATGTATTGTAATTACAATTAATATGTTCTAAGGCAATACGTCTAGTAAAAATTGCATTTCTATGTATGTTGATTAAAGAAAATATGAAGGAAGTCAAATTTCACAATAGAAGATGAAAGGCCATACAGAACTAATCCAAATCCTAACAAATTTCATCTATCTTGAATCAAACAGAAAGACAAATCCAACACAAAAAGAAAGAGTTCATAAAAATGTTGAATTTTATATACGTTAACTCGAAAAATTCTACAAATTTCATTATAAGTCGGAAATTGATTTCTGAGACTAAATTGAAAACTAGATAAACTCATCTTTAACAGAAAAAGTTTGAAAAATGTATTGTAATTATAATTAATATGTTCTAAGGCAATACGTCTAGTAAAAAATGCATTTCTATGTACGTTGATTCATGAAAATATGAAGGATGTCTAACTTCACAATAGAAGAAGGATAAAAGACCATGCAGAACTAATCCAAATCCTAAAAAATTTCATCTATCTTGAATCAAATAGAAAGACAAAGCCAACACAAAAAGAAAGAGTTCATAAAAATGTTGAATTTTATATACGTTAACTCAAAAAAGTCTACACATTTCGTTATTAGTCGGAAATTGATTTTTGAGACTAAATTGTAAACTAGATAAACTAATCTTTAACAGAATATTTTTGAAAAATGTATTATAATTACAATTAATATGTTCTAAGGCAATACGTCTGGTAAAAATTGCATTTCTATGTACGTTGATTCAAGAAAATATGAAGGAAGTCAAATTTCACAATAGATGAAGGATGAAAGACCATGCAAAACTAATCCAAATCCTAACAAATTTCATCTATCTTGAATCAAATAGAAAGACCAAGCCAACACAAAAAGAAAAAGTTCATAAGAATGTTGAATTTTATATACGTTAACTCAAAAAAGTCTACAAATTTCGTTATAAGTCGGAAATTGACTATTGAGACTAAATTGTAAACTAGATAAACTCATCTTTAACAGAAAAAGTTTGAAAAATTTATTGTAATTACAATTAATATGTTCAAAGGAAATACATCTAGTAAAAATTGCATTTCTATGTACGTTGATTCAAGAAAATATGAAGGAAGTCAAATTTCAAAATAGATAAGGATGAAAGACCATACAAAACTAATCCAAATCCTAACAAATTTCATCTATCTTGAATCAGATAGAAAGACAAAGCCAATACAAAAATAAAGAGTTCATAAATATGTTGAATTTTATATACGTTAACTCAAAATAGTCTACACATTTCGTTATAAGTCGGAAGTTGATTTCTGAGACTAAATTGTATACTAGATAAATTCATCTTTAACCGAAAAAGTTTGAAAAATATATTGTAATTACAATTAATATGTTCTAAGGTAATACGTCTAGTAAAAAATGCATTTCTATGTACGTTGATTCATGAAAATATGAAGGATGTCTAATTTCACAATAGAAGAAGGATGAAAGACCATGCAGAACTAATCAAAATCCTAACAAATTTCATCTATCTTGAATCAGATAGAAAGACAAAGCCAATACGGAAATAAAGAGTTCATAAATATGTTGAACTTTATATACGTTAACTCAAAATAGTCTACACACTTCGTTATAATTCGGAAGTTGATTTCTGAGACTAAATTGTATACTAGATAAATTCACCTTTAACAGAAAAAGTTTGAAAAATATATTGTAATTACAATTAATATGTTCCTAGGTAATACCTCTAATAAAAATTTCATTTCTATGTACGTTGATTCAAGAAAATATCAAGGAAGTCAAATTTCACAATAGAAGAAGGATGAAACACCATACAGAACTAATCCAAATCCTAACAAATTTCATCTATCTTGAATCAAATAGAAAGACAAAGCCAACACAAAAAGTAAGAGTTCATAAAAATGTTGAATTTAATATACGTTAAATCAAAAAAGTCTACACACTTCGTTATAAGTCGGAAATTGATTTCTGAGACTAAATTATAAACTAGATAAACTCATCTTTAACTGAAAAAGTTTGAAAATGTATTGTAATCACAAGTATTATGTTCTAAGGCATTACGTCTACTAAAAATTGCAATTCTATGTACGTTGATTCAAGAAAATATGAAGGAAGTCAAATTTCACAATAGAAGAAGGATGAAAGACCATGCAAAACTAATCCAAATCCTAACAAATTTCATCTATCTTGAATCAAATAGAAAGACCAAGCCAACGCAAAAAGAAAAAGTTCATAAGAATGTTGAATTGTATATACGTTAACTCAAAAAAGTCTACACATTTCGTTATAAGTCGGAAATTGACTATTGAGACTAATTGTAAACTAGATAAAGTCATCTTTAACAGAAAAAGTTTGAAAAATGTATTGTAATTACAATTAATATGTTCTAAGGAAATACGTCTAGTAAAAATTGCATTTCCAAGTACGTTGATTCAAGAAAATATGAAGGAAGTCAAATTTCACAATAGAAAAGGATGAAAGACCATGCACAACTAATCCAAATCCTAACAAATTTCATCTATCTTGAATCAGATAGAAAGACAAAGCAAATACAAAAATAAAGAGTTCATAAATATGTTGAACTTTATATACGTTAACTCAAAATAGTCTACACACTTCGTTATAAGTCGGAAGTTGATTTCTGAGACTAAATTGTATACTAGATAAACTCATCTTTAACTGAAAAAGTTTGATAAATTTATTGTAATTACAATTAATATGTTCAAAGGAAATACGTCTAGTAAAAATTGCATTTCTATGTACGTTGATTCAAGAAAATATGAAGGAAGTCAAATTTCACAATAGAAAAGGATGAAAGACCATACAAAACTAATCCAAATCCTAACAAATTTCATCTATCTTGAATCAGATAGAAAGACAAAGCCAATACAAAAGTAAAGAGTTCATAAATATGTTGAACTTTATATACGTTAACTCAAAATAGTCTACACACTTCGTTATAAGTCGGAAGTTTATTTCTGAGACTAAATTGTATACTAGATAAATTCATCTTTAACAGAAAAAGTTTGAAAATATATTGTAATTACAATTAATATGTTCTAAGGTAATACGTCTAGTAAAAAATGCATTTCTATGTACGTTGATTCATGAAAATATGAAGGATGTCTAATTTCACAATAGAAGAAGGATGAAAGACCATGCAGAACTAATCCAAATCCTAACAAATTTCATCTATCTTGAATCAGATAGAAAGACAAAGCCAACACAAAAAGAAAGAGTTCATAAGAATGGAGAATTTTATATACGTTAACTCAAAAAAGTCTACACATTTAGTTATAAGTCGGAAATTGATTTCTGAGACTAAATTGTAAACTAGATAAAGTCATCTTTAACATAAAAAGTTTGAAAATGTATTGTAATTACAATTAATATGTTCTAAGGAAATACGTCTAGTAAAAATTGCATTTTCAAGTACGTTGATTCAAGAAAATATCAAGGAAGTCAAATTTCACAATAGAAGAAGGATGAAAGACCATACAGAACTAATCCAAATCCTAACAAATTTCATCTATCTTTAATCAAATAGAAAGACAAGCCAACACAAAAAGAAAGAGTTCATAAAAATGTTGAATTTAATATACGTTAACTCAAAAAAGTCTACACACTTCGTTATAAGTCGGAAATTGATTTCTGAGACTAAATTGTAAACTAGATAAACTCATCTTTAACTGAAAAAGTTTGAAAAATGTATTGTAATCACAAATAATATGTTCTAATGCATTACGTCTACTAAAAATTGCATTTCTATGTTCATTGATTCAAGAAAATATGAAGGAAGTCAAATTTCACAATAGAAGAAGGATGAAAGACCATGCAGAACTAATCCTAATCCTAAAAAATTTCATCTATCTTGAATCAAGTAGAAAGACAAAGCCAACACAAAAAGAAAGAGTTCATAAAAATGTTGAATTTTATATACGTTAAACTCAAAAAAGTCTACACATTTCGTTATAAGTCGGAAATTGATTTCTGAGACTAAATTGTAAACTAGATAAACTCATCTTTAACAGAAAAAGTTTGAAAAATGTATTATAATTACAATTAATATGTTTTAAGGCAATACGCCTAGTAAAAATTGCATTTCTATGTACGTTGATTCAAGAAAATATGAAGGAAGTCAAATTTCACAATAGAAGAAGGATGAAAGACCATGCAAAACTAATCCAAATCCTAACAAATTTCATCTATCTTGAATCAAATAGAAATACAAAGCCAACACAAAAAGAAAGAGTCCATAAAAATGTTGAATTTAATATACGTTAAATCAAAAAAGTCTACACACTTCGTTATAAGTCGGAATTGATTTCTGAGACTAAATTGTAAACTAGATAAAGTCATCTTTAACAGAAAAAGTTTGAAAAATGTATTGTAATTACAATTAATATGTTCTAAGGAAATACGTCTAGTAAAAATTGAATTTCCAAGTACGTTGGTTCAAGAAAATATGAAGGAAGTCAAATTTCACAATAGAAGAAAGTTGAAAGACCAAGCAAATTTCATCTATCTTTAATCAGATAGAAAGACAAAGCCAATACAAAAATAAAGAGTTCATAAATATGTTGAACTTTATATACGTTAACTCAAAATAGTCTACACACTTCGTTATAAGTCGGAAGTTGATTTCTGAGACTAAATTGTATACTAGATAAATTCATCTTTAACAGAAAAAGTTTGGAAAATATATCGTAATTACAATTAATATGTTCCAAGGTAATACCTCTAATAAAAATTTCATTTCTATGTACGTTGATTAAAGAAAATATCAAGGAAGTCAAATTTCACAATAGAAGAAGGATGAAAGACCATACAGAACTAATCCAAATCCAAAAAAATTTCATCTATCTTGAATCAAATAGAAAGACAAAGCCAACCCAAAAAGAAAGAGTTCATAAAAATGTTGAATTTTATATACGTTAACTCAAAAAATTCTACAAATTTCGTTATAAGTCGGAAATTGATTTCAGAGACTAAATTGAAAACTAGATAAACTCATCTTTAACAGAAAAAGTTTGAAAAATGTATTGTAATTACAATTAATATGTTCTAAGGCAATACGTCTAGTAAAAAATGCATTTCTATGTACGTTGATTCATGAAAATATGAAGGAAGTCAAATTTCACAATAAAAGAAGGATGAAAGACCATGCAGAACTAATCCAAATCCTAACAAATTTCATCTATCTTGAATCAAATAGAAAGACAGAGCCAACACAAAAAGAAAGAGTTCATAAAAATGTTGAATTTTATATACGTTAACTCAAAAAAGTCTACACATTTCGTTATAAGTCGGAAATTGATTTCTGAGACTAAATTGTAAACTAGATAAACTCATATTTAACAGAAAAAGTTTGAAAAATGTATTGTAATTACAATTAATATGTTCTAAGGCAATACGTCTAGTAAAAATTGCATTTCTATGTACGTTGTTCAAGAAAATATGAAGGAAGTCAAATTTCACAATAGAAGAAGGATGAAAGACCATGCAAAACTAATCCAAATCCTAACAAATTTCATCTATCTTGAATCAAATAGAAAGACCAAGCCAACGCAAAAAGAAAAAGTTCATAAGAATGTTGAATTTTATATACGTTAACTCAAAAAAGTCTACACATTTCGTTATAAGTCGGAAATTGACTATTGAGACTAAATTGTAAACTAGATAAAGTCATCTTTAACAGAAAAAGTTTGAAAAATGTATTGTAATTACAATTAATATGTTCTAAGGAAATACGTCTAGTAAAAATTGAATTTCCAAGTACGTTGGTTCAAGAAAATATGAAGGAAGTCAAATTTCACAATAGAAAAGGATGAAAGACCATGCAAAACTAATCCAAATCCTAACGAATTTCATCTATCTTGAATCAGATAGAAAGACAAAGCAAATACAAAAATAAAGAGTTCATAAATATGTTGAACTTTATATACGTTAACTCAAAATAGTCTACACACTTCGTAATAAGTCGGAAGTTGATTTCTGAGACTAAATTGTATACTAGATAAACTCATCTTTAACTGAAAAAGTTTGAAAAATGTATTGTAATTACAATTAATATGTTCTAAGGCAATACTTATAGCAAAAGTTGCATTTCTATATGCGTTGATTCAAGAAAATATGAAGGAAGTCAAATTTCACAATATAAGAAGTTTGAAAGACCAAGCAGAACTAATCCAAATCCTAACAAATTTCATCTATCTTGAATCAGATAGAAAGACAAAGCCAATACAAAAATAAAGAGTTCATAAATATGTTGAACTTTATATACGTTAACTCAAAATAGTCTACACACTTCGTTATAAGTCGGAAGTTGATTTCTGAGACTAAATTGTATACAAGATAAATTCATCTTTAACAGAAAAAGTTTGAAAAATATATCGTAATTACAATTAATATGTTCCAAGGTAATACCTCTAATAAAAATTTCATTTTTATGTACGTTGATTAAAGAAAATATCAAGGAAGTCAAATTTCACAATAGAAGAAGGATAAAAGACCATACAGAACTAATCCAAATCCTAACAAATTTCATCTATCTTGAATCAAATAAAAAGACAAGCCAACACAAAAAGAAAGAGTTCATAAAAATGTTGAATTTTATATACGTTAACTCAAAAAATTCTACAAATTTCGTTATAAGTCGGAAATTGATTTCAGAGACTAAATTGAAAACTAGATAAACTCATCTTTAACAGAAAAAGTTTGAAAAATGTATTGTAATTACAATTAATATGTTCTAAGGAAATACGTCT
>NC_039361.1:123532070-123645599 GCF_003573695.1 Papaver somniferum | reverse complement strand
TTTTCTTTTCAGTATTCTTCACGGATTTTAATCATCTTTTGGTGATTTGAAATGAGTGATGAAGCTCAAACAACAAGGTTAAAGACCATGACATATGCGGATCAAGTGAGGGTAAAACAACAGCTTCCAACAACCATGATTGATATTAATTCTCTTCCAAAACCCACGGTGAAAGTAGGAAAACCAGCTGTGGTTCTTCCGGATTCATTCTATTATGAAGGTTGTGATATTTGGAAATATAGCCTTATAGGTCGTCTTGATCTAAAAGGTATAAACTTTCAAGAGGTTAAAATTCATTTTGAACAGAAATGGCAATTAGGGCAAGAGTTATTACAATTTGTCCCTATGAGCAGGGGTTTCTTCATTATCAAGCTAAGATCTCAAGAAGCAAAAGATAAGATTATGAACGTAGAAGCTTGGTTTTTTGGCCATCAGAAGTTAAACCTAATAGAATGGTTTCCAGGTTTTGATGCTGAGAAGCAACGTTCTTCTCATGCTTCGGTATGGGTTACTTTTCCTGGACTTTCAATGGAGTTTTGGACTGAAAAACGCTGTTAACAATGGCAAAGTCTCTGGGTACTCCTGTAGTTGTTGATAAACGTACTTTAGCTCATGAATATGGTCACTTTGCTGCAGTTCTGGTGGATATTGACTTCGCAGAGCCTGCTACTGATGCTATCCATGTTTCTGGTGGTGGTGTGGATTTCTTGCAACCTGTTGAGATTCAAAAGGTTCCGAAATTCTGTTCTAAGTGCAAGATAATTGGTCATACAGATCAGGAATGTAGAAAACAAGATAAAAACAATGTGGATAACCAAGTTCCAACACAACATATTGTAGCTGTCCAACAACGATCTAATTCTGAGTTCCAACAAGGTACATAATGGAAGGTGGCGCAGCGTAAGAAAAAGGGTAAGAAGGCTTCAAAGCAACAGTCTTCTAATGAAACAACATATATTAATATAAATGGAGATGTTGATGTGGAGTATGCTGCTAAGCTAGAGAAGGCTCAGCAGTTGGAGGTTGCAATGGCTAAGTCCCAAGCTGAACTTGATGCTGTTTATGTTGAATTGGCAAGAACTAAACAAATTCATGCATCAAATTCAGTTTTAGTTAATGATGGTTCAGTGGGTGAAATTGAATCATCAACTAAGACAGGTGCGGTAGTAACTAAGATTCCTAAACCTTTTAGGACTGGTTCAACTCCAACTCCTCTTAGTGATCAACTGATGGCTGGTGAGTACTTGTTGAAGAGAAATAAGTTTGATGCTCTAAACCTAGGGAATGAGATGCCTGAAAGTGAGGCTGATGCAAAATTTAGGGCTGAACAAGAGCTTAAACGTAATCGCATGCAAATCATGCAGAGACGTATTAATAATTCTACGGGTAGGGTTTCCCAAACTCACACGGCTTCCCAAACTGATGAGGCTTCCCAAACTGAGAACGTTTCTTGTTAGGAAATTGTGTAGGAAAAGGAAGTTGTTTGACAAAAGGAAACACGTTGAGTTTATACTCTGGTGAATCCTCTAAGATGGGTAATGTTTCCTCCAAAACTTGTTTGTAATGCGTGTTCTCTTCTGGAACATCAATGGAGTTGCTCGTGAGGCAGCCAGAGACAAGCTGAAGGAGTTAATTAAAGATTTTAAGCCTGATATATTCTGCATTGCAGAACCTAAGGTTTATTGTTCTGATAAATTTGTGCAAGGTTTACATATTTCTGGTTATATGAGAAACGTTATTCATAATTCTGTTGGGAGGTTGAAAGGGAATATTTGGATCTTTTGGTCTGAGGAGATGGTAATGCCTAATGTAATAAACTCTAGCAAACAAGCTGTTACAATTGAAGTTGATGGTGTTATGATCTCTTTCATTCACGCAAGCTGTATTCAAGTCACTATAAGAAACTTATGGCAGCAACTGTCTTCACGTGATTGTACAACTCCTTGGTTAGTCATGGGAGATTTCAACTATGTCTTACATAATGAGGAAAAACGAGGAGGGCGTGAGCCTAGAACTTCTGTCATCAATGAATTTGCTGATTGGATGGATGATAATGATCTCTTTGAAGCAGACTCCTTGGGTTCTAAATTCACTTGGGCTAATGGTCAATCAGGTGTAAGAAGAATTCTTTGTAAATTGGATAGAGCCTTGATTAATGAAGCTTGGCTGAATAAATTTGAGAACTGGAGATGTAAGGCTCTCCCTAGGGAAGTATCCGATCACTCTGCAATTATTGGTTTTCCTATTACTTTTTTGAGGCCAAAAAGAGCTCCTTTCAGGTTTCAAAAGATGTGGTTTGTGCATAATGATTTCATGAGATTGGTTAAGGAGAACTGGAATGCTCCTGTTTTAGGTTCTCCGGCTTTTATCTTTCCCTTCAAGCTTAAGAGATTGAAGATCGGTCTAAAAGAATGGAATATGAGGGTTTTTGGTAATGTTCATGCTAGGTTTAAGCAAGCTAAACTGACTTTAGAAGTTGCTCTTCGTATTTCTGATGAAGATCCTGAGGATGTTAGCAAGCTTAATGCTGCTAAAGATGCGTCAATTATTCTCCAAGACATTAGAGCTCAACAAGCCATTATGTTAAAACAAAAAACAAGAAGTAAATGGTTGTTGGAGGGTGCAAGTAATACTTCTTTCTTTCATGCCAATACTAAAACTCGTAGGAGCAACAATATGATTTCTGAATTGGTAGATGGTAATGGGAATGTTCTAACAGATTTTGAACAAATTCGAGACCATGTTGTGTCTTTTTATGAGGCTAAATTTAATGGTTCAGACCTGACTATAGAGGAAGATCTGTTTGAGTATGAGCACAACATTATTTCTGTTGAAGACAGTCAAAGAATGGATGCAATTCCGACTCTTGATGAATTTAAAGAGGCGGTTTTTAATCTTGGAGCTGACAGTGCGCCTGGCCCTGATGGTTTCTCTGGGTGTTTCTACAGACATTGCTGGGAGATAATTCAGCAAGACCTCTATAATGCTACCATTTATTGCTGGACAGTGAAGGTTATTCCTCAAGGTACTAATTCTAGTCTCTTGATTTTAATTGCCAAGGTAAAAGGAGCAAACACTCTTAATAATTTTCGGCCTATTGGTCTTAGTAATTTTTTCTTTAAAATTTTCACTAAGATCCTAGCTACTAGACTTGGTAGTGTCCTTGATAATCTTGTTTCAGAAGAGCAAGTTGCGTTAATGAAGGGGCGTAACATTCATGAAAACATAAGTGTTGCTTCAGAGATGGTTAATGATATTAAGACAAAACGTAAGGATGGCAATGTTGGTCTCAAGCTTGATATTACTCAAGCTTTTGATACGGTTAGCTGGTCTTTTGTCTTGGAGGTCTTTCGGAGGTATGGTTTTTCTGACAATTGGTGCTCTTGGATTCTTTCAATTCTGAACTCGGCGCGTATTTATATTCTTCTAAATGGTAACCCAGAAGGATTCTTCAAGATTAATAGAGGTCTAAGACAAGGTGACCCCTTATCTCCTCTGATTTTTGTCCTAATTGAAGATGTGCTCAGTAGAAATCTTACCAAGCTTTTTCTAGAAAAGAAGATGACTCCTATGCTCTCTAAAAGAGGTATTTCTCCCACTCATCTCTTCTTTGCTGATGACATTATGATCTTTTGTAAGGGCAACATGAAGAGCTTGAATAACCTTCTTGTTTTGCTTGGTAAATATCAAGCGGCCTCTGGTCAATCTGTTTTTCGTCATAAAAGTAAGGTATATTATGGTGGAGGTTCGTTGAGTAGATGCAGAACTATAACTGATTTACTTGATATGAGTGTTACTACTTTCCCTGATAGATACTTGGGTGTGCAAATTATGCTTGGTGCAGTTCGATATCGTCACATAAGCAACGTTATTGATAAAATCAAAAATCAACTTGCTGTTTGGAAAGGTAAACTTCTTTCTTTTCAAGATAGAATTGTTCTAATTAACTCAGTGATTGCTAGTTACACCATTCACAACATGGCCGTCTATAAATGGCCTAAGAAGTTCATTCAACAAGCTGAAAGAGTGATTCGTAACTTTCTTTGGTCTGGTGATGCGGAGATAGCTAGAAAATTTGTTGTTGGTTTTCCTAAAGTTTGTTGTCCTTTGAAAGAAGGTGGCTTAGGTATTACGAGCATGGAAACCACCAATAGAGCTATGCTTATGAAGTTGTGGTGGAGTATTCGTTCTTCTCAAAAAAAATGGGCGCGTTTCTTATGGGCGAAATATACTTATACTTGTGGGAGATTGAAGCGTTATGGTGTTAAATCCTCTATATTTCCAGGGATTAAAGTAGTTCAGAATCTGGTTGATAATAACACTAAAGTTCTTCTTGGTGATGGAAGATCAACATCTCTTTATTATGATGTTTGGTATGGTACTCAAAGCATTGCTGATATATTAGGAAACCATGAACTGGATTTTTCTACCAAGGTGAGTGATATTCTTATTGATAATGCTTTGCATCTTCAAGGAGTTCACGGTCAGGTGTTGATGAATGCTGGTGTTGAAGCCTCAAATATGCCAGTTTTACGTGGAGGAGTTGACTGCAGGGTCTGGATGCATGATTTACATGGGGTTTTCACGGTTAAATCAGCCAAGGAGCTTATTAGGAAGAAGTATACAGTTTTGGAGGATTTTGGCTTGCTAAGGAGGAAGTCTAATCACCCTAAACTTGCTGCACAAAACTGGAAACTCTGCCGAGAAGCTTGCGCAACTTCTGACAAGATCAGAAGTAGGTTTAAAGTGGAATTGTCCAATAGATGTTACTTGTGTAAGTGTGAAGAGGAATCCTTATATCATATTTTGTGGACTTGTTCTTATGCAACACAAGTTTGGGAGTGGATTGCAGGTATTTTCTCTCTTCAACCTCATTTTAATATTGTTGATGCTTACAAAGTTTCAAAAGGAAGAAGTAGAATTACCAAAGATCTTTGGCTGTTATCAATCCTAGTTGTTCGTGCTGAACTGTGGCATGCTAGAAATCTGGAATATTTTGAAAACAAAAGCATAAGCATTCATTTTTTCAAGCAAAGAGTTTTTTCATCAGATTCATGAATACTCTATGCGTTTGAAGAGTTTTATGTATAACACTGCTGAAGACTTGGAAATTCTGAACTACTTCCGTGTTAAGCATAGGAAAGTGAAGCATATTCAACCTATTGAGTGTTTTTGGTACCCTCCAAATAGAGATGAACTTCTTTTGTGTTGTGATGGTGCTGCGAAATGGAATCCGGGGATTGCTGGGGCTGGAGTTGTAGCCCGAGATCATGACAGCAACTTCATTGGTGCTATGAGCATTGGTCTAGGTTGCACAAATAATTTCTTGGCTGAGTTATATGGTGTGATTATGGGTTTGGAATGGGCCCAAAAGTGGGAGATTAGAAAGGTGTTGGTGCGCTCAGATTCAATTGGAGCTATTATGGCTTTCTCTCATAATAATATTCCATGGTTTGCAAAGCAGCGTTGGAGAAGTATTCAGGAGACTATGACTCTATTAGATTTATGCACACATACCGTGAAGCAAATTTTGCAGCAGACTCTATGGCAAAAAGAGGATGTTTACTTGGTAATGGTGAAGGATGAACTATGATGAGAGACCTTATTTTGTTAGTTCTTTAGAATATCCAAATGTTCCATATTATAGATTTAATTAGTTTGCGAGTTTTTGGGGTTTTCTAAACCTCTTTTCTTGTAAACTTCTTGTAAATTTTTGATATTCATTAATACAATTTTGGACTTACCAAAAAAAACAATACTTCTAGTAAAAATTGCATTTCTATATGCGTTGGTTCAAGAAAATATGAAGGAAGTCAAATTTCACAATAGAAGAAGGTTGAAAGACCAAGCAGAACTAATCCAAACAAATTTCATCTATCTTGAATCAGATAGAAAGACAAAGCCAATACAAAAATAAAGAGTTCATAAATATGTTGAACTTTATATACGTTAACTCAAAATAGTCTACACACTTCGTTATAAGTCGGAAGTTGATTTCTGAGACTAAATTGTATACTAGATAAATTCATCTTTAACAGAAAAAGTTTGAAAAATATATCGTAATTACAATTAATATGTTCCAAGGTAATACCTCTAATAAAAATTTCATTTCTATGTACGTTTATTAAAGAAAATATCAAGGAAGTCAAATTTCACAATAGAAGTAGGATGAAAGACCATAGAGAACTAATCCAAATCCTAAAAAATTTCATCTATCTTGAATCAAATAGAAAGACAAAGCCAACACAAAAAGAAAGAGTTCATAAAAATGTTGAATTTTATATACGTTAACTCAAAAAATTCGACAAATTTCGTTATAAGTCAGAAATTGATTTCAGAGACTAAATTGAAAACTAGATAAACTCATCTTTAACATAAAAAGTTTGAAAAATGTATTGTAATTACAATTAATATGTTCTAAGGCAATACGTCTAGTAAAAAATGCATTTCTATGTACGTTGATTCATGAAAATATGAAGGATGTCTAATTTCACAATAGAAGAAGGATGAAAGACCATGCAGAACTAATCCAAATCCTAACAAATTTCATCTATCTTGAATCAAATAGAAAGACAAAGCCAACACAAAAAGAAAGAGTTCATAAAAATGTTGAATTTTATATACGTTAACTCAAAAAAGTCTACACATTTCGTTATAAGTCGGAAATTAATTTCTGAGACTAAATTGTAAACTAGATAAACTCATCTTTAACAGAAAAAGTTTGAAAAATGTATTGTAATTACAATTAATATGTTCTAAGGCAATACGTCTAGTAAAAATTGCATTTCTATGTATGTTGATTTAAGAAAATATGAAGGAAGTCAAATTTCACAATAGAAGAAGGATGAAAGACCATGCAAAACTAACCCAAATCCTAACAAATTTCTACAATCTTGAATCAAATAGAAATACAAAGCCAACACAAAAAGAAAGAGTTCATAAAAATGTTGAATTTAATATACGTTAAATCAAAAAAGTCTACACACTTCGTTATAAGTCGGAATTGATTTCTGAGACTAAATTATAAACTAGATAAACTCATCTTTAACTAAAAAAGTTTGAAAATGTATTGTAATCACAAATAATATGTTCTAAGGCATTACGTCTACTGAAAATTGCATTTCTATGTACGTTGATTCAAGAAAATATGAAGGAAGTCAAATTTCACAATAGAAGAAGGTTGAAATACCATGCAAAACTATTCCAAGTCCTAACAAATTTCATCTATCTTGAATCAAATAGAAAGACAAAGCCAACACAAAAAGAAAGAGTTCATAAAAATGTTGAATTTTATATACGTTAACTCAAAAAAGTTACACATTTCGTTATAAGTCCGAAATTGATTTCTGAGACTAAATTGTAAACTAGATAAACTCATCTTTAACAAAAAAAGTTTGAAAAATGTATTGTAATTACAATTAATATGTTCTAAGGCAATACTTCTAGTAAAAGTTGCATTTCTATATGCGTTGATTCAAGAAAATATGAAGGAAGTCAAATTTCACAATAGAAGAAGGTTTAAAGACCAAGCAGAACTAATCCAAATCCTAACAAATTTCATCTATCTTGAATCAGATAGAAAGACAAAGCCAATACAAAAATAAAGAGTTCATAAATATGTTGAACTTTATATACGTTAACTTAAAATAGTCTACACACTTCGTTATAAGTCGGAAGTTGATTTCTGAGACTAAATTGTATACTAGATAAATTCATCTTCAACAGAAAAAGTTTGAAAAATATATCGTAATTACAATTAATATGTTCCAAGGTAATACCTCTAATAAAAATTTCATTTCTATGTACGTTGATTCAAGAAAATATCAAGGAAGTCAAATTTCACAATAGAAGAAGGATGAAAGACCATAAAGAACTAATCCAAATCCTAACAAATTTCATCTATCTTGAATCAAATAGAAATACAAAGCCAACACAAAAAGAAAGAGTTCATAAAAATGTTGAATTTTATATACGTTAACTCACAAAATTCTACAAATTTCGTTATAAGTCGGAAATTGATTTCTGAGACTAAATTCAAAACTAGATAAACTCATCTTTAACAGAAAAAGTTTGAAAAATGTATTGTAATTACAATTAATATGTTCTAAGGCAATACGTCTAGTAAAAATGCATTTCTATGTACGTTGATTCATGAAAATATGAAGGATGTCTAATTTCACAATAGAAGAAGGATGAAAGACCATGCAGAACTAATCCAAATCCTAACAAATTTCATCTATCTTGAATCAAATAGAAAGACAAAGCCAACAAAAAAAGAAAGAGTTCATAAAAATGTTGAATTTTATATACGTTAACTCAAAAAAGTCTACACATTTAGTTATAAATCCGAAATTGATTTCTGAGACTAAATTGTAAACTAGATAAACTCATCTTTAACAGAAAAAGTTTGAAAAATGTATTGTAATTACAATTAATATGTTCTAAGGCAATACTTCTAGTAAAAGTTGCATTTCTATATGCGTTGATTCAAGAAAATATGAAGGAAGTCAAATTTCACAATAGAAGAAGGTTTAAAGACCAAGCAAAACTAATCCAAATTCTAACAAATTTCATCTATCTTGAATCAGATAGAAAGACAAAGCCAATACAAAAATAAAGAGTTCATAAATATGTTGAACTTTATATACGTTAACTCAAAATAGTCTACACACTTCGTTATAAGTCGGAAGTTGATTTCTGAGACTAAATTGTATACTAGATAAATTCATCTTTAACAGAAAAAGTTTGGAAAATATATCGTAATTACAATTAATATGTTCCAAGGTAATACCTCTAATAAAAATTTCATTTCTATGTACGTTGATTCAAGAAAATATCAAGGAAGTCAAATTTCACAATATAAGAAGGATGAAAGACCATACAGAACTAATCCAAATCCTAACAAATTTCATCTATCTTGAATCAAATAGAAAGACAAAGCCAACACAAAAAGAAAGAGTTCATAAAAATGTTGAATTTTATATACGTTAACTCAAAAAATTCTAAAAATTTCGTTATAAGTCGGAAATTGATTTCTGAGACTAAATTGTAAACTAGATAAACTCATCTTTAACTGAAAAAGTTTGAAAAATGTATTGTAATCACAAATAATATGTTCTAAGGCATTACGTCTACTAAAAATTGCATTTCTATGTACGTTGATTCAAGAAAATATGAATGAAGTCAAATTTCACAATAGAAAAGGATGAAAGACCATGCAAAACTAATCCAAATCCTAACAAATTTCATCTATCTTGGATCAAATAGAAAGACAAAGCCAACACAAAAACAAAGAGTTCATAAAAATGTTGAATTTAATATACATTAACTCAAAAAAGTCTACACACTTCGTTATAAGTCGGAAATTGATTTCTGAGACTAAATTGTAAACTAGATAAACTCATCTTTAACTGAAAAAGTTTGAAAAATGTATTGTAATCACAAATAATATGTTCTAAGGCATTACGTCTACTAAAAATTGCATTTCTATGTACGTTGATTCAAGAAAATATAAAGGAAGTCAAATTTCACAATAGAAGAAGGATGAAAGACCAAGCAGAACTAATCCAAATCCTAACAAATTTCATCTATCTTGAATCAGATAGAAAGACAAAGCCAACACAAAAAGAAAGAGTTCATAAAAATGTTGAATTTTATATACGTTAACTCAAAAAAGGCTACACACTTCGTTATAAGTCGGAAATTGGTTTCTGAGACTAAATTGTATACTAGATAAACTCATCTTTAATAGAAAAAGTTTGAAAAATATATTGTAATTACAATTAATATGTTCTAAGGCAATACCTCTAATAAAAATTTCATTTCTATGTACGTTGATTCAAGAAAATTTCAAGGAAGTCATATTTCACAATAGAGGAAGGATGAAAGACCATACAAAACTAATCCAAATCCTAACAAATTTCATCGATCTTGACTCAAATAGAAAGACAAAGCCAACACAAAAAGAAAGAGTTCATAAGAATGTTGAATTTTATATACGTTAACTCAAAAAAGTCTACACACTTCGTTATAAGTCGGAAATTGATTTCTGAGACTAAATTGTAAACTAGATAAACTCATCTTTAACTGAAAAAGTTTGAAAAATGTATTGTAATCACAAATAATATGTTCTAAGGCATTACGTCTACTAAAAATTGCATTTCTATGTACATTGATTCAAGAAAATATGAAGGAAGTCAAATTTCACAATAGAAGAAGGATGAAAGACCATGCAGAACTAATCCAAATCCTAACAAATTTCATCTATCTTGAATCAAATACTTACAAAGCCAACACAAAAAGAAAGAGTTCATAAAAATGTTGAATTTTATATACGTTAACTCAAAAAAGTCTACACATTTCGTTATAAGTCCGAAATTGATTTCTGAGACTAAATTGTAAACTAGATAAACTCATCTTTAACAGAAAAAGTTTGAAAAATGTATTGTAATTACAATTAATATGTTCTAAGGCAATACGTCTAGTAAAAATTGCATTTCTATGTACGTTGATTCAAGAAAATATGAAGGAAGGCAAATTTCACAATAGAAGAAAGATGAAAGACCATGCAGAAATAATCCAAATCCTAACAAATTTCATCTATCTTGAATCAAATAGAAAGACAAAGCCAATATAAAAAGAAAGAGTTCATTAAAATGCTGAATTTTATATACGTTAACTCAAAAAAGTCTACACATTTCGTTATAAGTCGGAAATTGATTTCTGAGACTAAATTGTAAACTAGATAAACTCATCTTTAAAAGAAAAAGTTTGAAAAATGTATTGTAATTACAATTAATATGTTCTAAGGCAATACGTCTAGTAAAAATTGCATTTCCATGTACGTTGATTCAAGAAAATATGAAGGAAGTCAAATTTCACAATAGAAGAAAGATGAAAGACCATGCAGAACTAATCCAAATCCTAACAAATTTCATCTATCTTGAATCAAATAGAAAGACAAAGCCAACACAAAAAGAAAGAGTTCATAAAAATGTTGAATTTTATATACGTTAACTCAAAAAAGTCTACACACTTCGTTATAAGTCAGAAATTGATTTCTGAGACTAAATTGTAAACTAGATAAACACATCCGTAACAGAAAAAGTTTAAAAAATGTATTGTAATTTCAATTAATATGTTCCAAGGCAATACGTCTAGTAAAAATTGCATTTCTATGTACGTTGATTGAAGAAAATATGAAGGAAGTCAAATTTCACAATAGAAGAAGGATGAAAGACCATGCAGAACTAATCCAAATCCTAACAAATTTCATCTATCTTGAATCAAATATAAAGACAAAGCCAACACAAAAAGAAAGAGTTCATAAAAATGTTGAATTTAATATACGTTAACTCAAAAAAGTCTACACACTTCGTTATAAGTCGGAAATTGATTTCTGAGACTAAATTGTAAACTAGATAAACTCATCTTTAACTGAAAAAGTTTGAAAAATGTATTGTAATCACAAATAATATGTTCTAAGGCATTACGTCTACTAAAAATTGCATTTCTATGTACGTTGATTCAAGAAAATATGAAGGAAGTCAAATTTCACAATAGAAGAAGGATGAAAGACCAAGCAGAACTAATCCAAATCCTAAAAAATTTCATCTATCTTGAATCAAATAGAAAGACAAAGCCAACACAAAAAGAAAGAGTTCATAAGAATGTTGAATTTTATATACGTTAACTCAAAAAAGTCTACACACTTCGTTATAAGTCGGAAATTGATTTCTGAGACTAAATTGTAAACTAGATAAACTCATCTTTAACTGAAAAAGTTTGAAAAATGTATTGTAATCACAAATAATATGTTCTAAGGCATTACGTCTACTAAAAATTGCATTTCTATGTACGTTGATTCAAGAAAATATGAAGGAAGTCAAATTTCACAATAGAAGAAGGTTGAAAGACCATGTAGAACTAATCCAAATCCTAACAAATTTCATCTATCTTGAATCAAATAGAAAGACAAAGCCAACACAAAAAGACAGAGTTCATAGGAATGTTGAATTTTATATACGTTAACTCAAAAAAGTCTACACATTTCGTTATAAGTCGGAAATTGATTTTTGAGACTAAATTGTAAACTAGATAAAATCATCTTTAACAGAAAAAGTTTGAAAAATGTATTGTAATTACAATTAATATGTTCTAAGGCAATACGTCTAGTAAAAATTTCATTTCTATGTACGTTGATTCAAGAAAATATGTAGGAAGTCAAATTTCACAATAGAAAAGGATGAAAGACCATGCAAAACTAATCCAAATCCTAACAAATTTCATCTATCTTGAATCAAATAGAAAGACAAAGCCAACACAAAAAGAAAGAGTTCATAAAAATGTTGAATTTAATATACGTTAACTCAAAAAAAGTCTACACACTTCGTTATAAGTCGGAAATTGATTACTCATCTTTAACTGAAAAAGTTTGAAAAATGTATTGTAATCACAAATAATATGTTCTAAGGCATTACGTCTACTAAAAATTGCATTTCTATGTACGTTGATTCAAGAAAATATGAAGGAAGTCAAATTTCACAATAGAAGAAGGATGAAAGACCAAGCAGAACTAATCCAAATCCTAACAAATTTCATCTATCTTGAATCAAATAGAAAGACAAAGCCAACACAAAAAGAAAGAGTTCATAAGAATGTTGAATTTTATATACGTTATCTCAAAAAAGTCTACACATTTCGTTATAAGTCGGAAATTGATTTCTGAGACTAAATTGTAAACTAGATAAACTCATCTTTAACAGAAAAAGTTTGAAAAATGTATTATAATTACAATTAATATGTTCTAAGGCAATACGTCTAGTAAAAATTGCATTTCTATGTACGTTGATTCAAGAAAATATGAAGGAAGTCAAATTTCACAATAGAAGAAGGATGAAAGACCATGCAAAACTAATCCAAATCCTAACAAATTTCATCTATCTTGAATCAAATAGAAATACAAAGCCAACACAAAAAGAAAGAGTTCATAAAAATGTTGAATTTAATATACGTTAAATCAAAAAAGTCTACACACTTCGTTATAAGTCGGAATTGATTTCTGAGACTAAATTATAAACTAGATAAACTCATCTTTAACATAAAAAGTTTGAAAATGTATTGTAATCACAAATAATATGTTCTAAGGCATTACGTCTACTAAAAATTGCATTTCTATGTACGTTGATTCAAGAAAATATGAAGGAAGTCAATTTCACAATAGAAGAAGGATGAAAGACCATGCAAAACTATTCCAAATCCTAACAAATTTCATCTATCTTGAATCAAATAGAAAGACAAAGCCAACACAAAAAGAAAGAGTTCATAAAAATGTTGAAGTTTATATACGTTAACTCAAAAAAGTCTACACATTTCGTTATAAGTCCGAAATTGATTTCTGAGACTAAATTGTAAACTAGATAAACTCATCTTTAACAGAAAAAGTTTGAAAAATGTATTGTAATTACAATTAATATGTTCTAAGGCAATACGTCTAGTAAAAATTGCATTTCTATGTACGTTGATTCAAGAAAATATTAAGGAAGTCAAATTTCACAATAGAAGAAAGATGAAAGACCATGCAGAACTAATCCAAATCCTAACAAATTTCATCTATCTTGAATCAAATAGAAAGACAAAGCCAATATAAAAAGAAAGAGTTCATTAAAATGCTGAATTTTATATACGTTAACTCAAAAAAGTCTACACATTTCGTTATAAGTCGGAAATTGATTTCTGAGACTAAATTGTAAACTAGATAAACTCATCTTTAAAAGAAAAAGTTTGAAAAATGTATTATAATTACAATTAATGTGTTCTAAGGCAATACGTCTAGTAAAAATTGTATTTCTATGTACGTTGATTCAAGAAAATATGAAGGAAGTCAAATTTAACAATAGAAGAAGGATGAAAGACCATGCAGAACTAATCCAAACCCTAACAAATTTATTCTATCTGGAATCAAATAGAAAGACAAAGTTACACAAAAAGAAAGAGTTCATAAAAATGTTGAATTTTATATACGTTAACTCGAAAAAGTCTACACATTTCTTTATAAGTCGGAAATTGATTTCTGAGACTAAATTGTAAACTAGATAAACTCATCTTTAACAGAAAAAGTTTGAAAAATGTATTGTAATTACAATTAATATGTTCTAAGGCAATACGTCTAGTAAAATTTGCATTTCTATGTACGTTGATTCAAGAAAATATGAAGGAAGTCAAATTTAACAATAGAAGAAGGATGAAAGACCATGCAGAACTAATCCAAATCCTAACAAATTTCTTCTATCTTGAATCAAATAGAAAGACAAAGTTACACAAAAAGAAAGAGTTCATAAAAATGTTGAATTTTATATACGTTAACTCGAAAAAGTCTACACATTTCTTTATAAGTCGGAAATTGATTTCTGTGACTAAATTGTAAACTAGATAAACTCATCTTTAACAGAAAAAGTTTGAAAAAATGTATTGTAATTACAATTAATATGTTCTAAGGCAATACGTCTAGTAAAAATTGCATTTTTATGTACGTTGATTCAAGAAAATATGAAGGAAGTCAAATTTCACAATAGAAGAAAGATGAAAGACAATGCAGAACTAATCCAAATCCTAACAAATTTCATCTATCTTAAATCAAATAGAAAGACAAAGCCAATATAAAAAGAAAGAGTTCATTAAAATGCTGAATTTTATATACGTTAACTCAAAAAAGTCTACACATTTCGTTATAAGTCGGAAATTGATTTCTGAGACTAAATTGTAAACTAGATAAACTCATCTTTAACAGAAAAAGTTTGAAAAATGTATTGTAATTACAATTAATATGTTCTGAGGCAATACGTCTAGTAAAAATTGCATTTCTATGTACGTTGATTCAAGAAAATATGAAGGAAGTCAAATTTCACAATAGAAGAAAGATGAAAGACTATGCAGAACTAATCCAAATCCTAACAAATTTCATCTATCTTGAATCAAATAGAAAGACAAAGCCAATATAAAAAGAAAGAGTTCATTAAAATGCTGAATTTTATATACGTTAACTCAAAAAAGTCTACACATTTCGTTATAAGTCGGAAATTGATTTCTGAGACTAAATTGTAAACTAGATGAACTCATCTTTAACAGAAAAAGTTTGAAAAATGTATTGTAATTAAAATTAATATGTTCTAAGGCAACACGTCTAGTAAAAATTGCATTTCCATGTACGTTGATTCAAGAAAATATGAAGGAAGTCAAATTTCACAATAGAAGAAAGATGAAAGACCATGCAGAACTAATCCAAATCCTAACAAATTTCATCTATCTTGAATCAAATAGAAAGACAAAGCCAATATAAAAAGAAAGAGTTCATTAAAATGCTGAATTTTATATACGTTAACTCAAAAAAGTCTACACATTTCGTTATAAGTCGGAAATTGATTTCTGAGACTAAATTGTAAACTAGATAAACTAATCTTTAACATAAAAAGTTCGAAAAATGTATTGTAATTACAATTAATGTGTTCTATGGCAATACGTCTAGTAAAAATTGCATTTCTATGTACGTTGATTCAAGAAAATATGAAGGAAGTCAAATTTCACAATAGAAGAAAGATGAAAGACCATGCAGAACTAATCCAAATCCTAACAAATTTCATCTATCTTGAATCAAATAGAAAGACAAAGCCAATATAAAAAGAAAGAGTTCATTAAAATGCTGAATTTTATATACGTTAACTCAAAAAAGTCTACACATTTCGTTATAAGTCGGAAATTGATTTCTGAGACTAAATTGTAAACTAGATAAACTCATCTTTAACAAAAAAAGTTTGAAAAATGTATTGTAATTACAATTAATATGTTCTAAGGCAATACGTCTAGTAAAAATTGCATTTCTATGTACGTTGATTCAAGAAAATATGAAGGAAGTCAAATTTCACAATAGAAGAAAGATGAAAGACCATGCAGAACTAATCCAAATCCTAACAAATTTCATCTATCTTGAATCAAATAGAAAGACAAAGCCAATATAAAAAGAAAGAGTTCATTAAAATGCTGAATTTTATATACGTTAACTCAAAAAAGTCTACACATTTCGTTATAAGTCGGAAATTGATTTCTGAGACTAAATTATAAACTAGATAAACTCATCTTTAACATAAAAAGTTTGAAAAATGTATTGTAAATACCATTAATATGTTCTAAGCCAATACGTCTAGTAAAATTTGCATTTATATGTACGTTGATTCAAGAAAATATGAAGGAAGTCAAATTTCACAATAGAAGAAGGATGAAAGACCATGCAAAACTAATCAAAATCCTAACAAATTTCATCTATCTTGAATCAAATAGAAAGACAAAGCCAACACAAAAAGAAAGAGTTCATAAAAATGTTGAATTTAATATACGTTAACTCAAAAAAGTCTACACACTTCGTTATAAGTCGGAAATTGATTTCTGAGACTAAATTGTAAACTAGATAAACTCATCTTTAACTGAAAAAGTTTGAAAAATGTATTGTAATCACAAATAATATGTTCTAAGGCATTACGTCTACTAAAAATTGCATTTCTATGTACGTTGATTCAAGAAAATATAAAGGAAGTCAAATTTCACAATAGAAGAAGGATGAAAGACCAAGCAGAACTAATCCAAATCCTAACAAATTTCATCTATCTTGAATCAGATAGAAAGACAAAGCCAACACAAAAAGAAAGAGTTCATAAAAATGTTGAATTTTATATACGTTAACTCAAAAAAGGCTACACACTTCGTTATAAGTCGGAAATTGGTTTCTGAGACTAAATTGTATACTAGATAAACTCATCTTTAATAGAAAAAGTTTGAAAAATATATTGTAATTACAATTAATATGTTCTAAGGCAATACCTCTAATAAAAATTTCATTTCTATGTACGTTGATTCAAGAAAATTTCAAGGAAGTCATATTTCACAATAGAGGAAGGATGAAAGACCATACAAAACTAATCCAAATCCAAACAAATTTCATCTATCTTGAATCAATTAGAAAGACAAAGCCAACACAAAAAGAAAGAGTTCATAAGAATGTTGAATTTTATATACGTTAACTCAAAAAAGTCTACACACTTCGTTATAAGTCGGAAATTGATTTCTGAGACTAAATTGTAAACTAGATAAACTCATCTTTAACAGAAAAAGTTTGAAAAATGTATTGTAATTACAATTAATATGTTCTAAGGCAATACTTCTAGTAAAAGTTGCATTTCTATATGCGTTGATTCAAGAAAATATGAAGGAAGTCAAATTTCACAATAGAAGAAGGTTGAAAGACCAAGAAGAACTAATCCAAATCCTAACAAATTTCATCTATCTTGAATCAGATAGAAAGACAAATCCAATACAAAAATAAAGAGTTCATAAGAATGTTGAATTTTATATACGCTAACTCAAAAAAGTCTACACATTTCGTTAAAAGTCGGAAATTGATTATTGAGACTAAATTGTAAACTAGATAAACTCATCTTTAACAGAAAAAGTTTGAAAAATGTATTGTAATTACAATTAATATGTTCTAAGGCAATACGTCCAGTAAAAATTGCATTTCTATGTACGTTGATTCAAGAAAATATGAATGAAGTCAAATTTCACAATAGAAAAGGATGAAAGACCATGCAAAACTAATCCAAATCCTTACAATTTTCATCTATCTTGGATCAAATAGAAAGACAAAGCCAACACAAAAAGAAAGAGTTCATAAAAATGTTGAATTTAATATACATTAACTCAAAAAAGTCTACACACTTCGTTATAAGTCGGAAATTGATTTCTGAGACTAAATTGTAAACTAGATAAACTCATCTTTAACATAAAAAGTTTGAAAAATGTATTGTAATTACAATTAATATGTTCTAAGGCAATACGTCCAGTAAAAATTGCATTTCTATGTACGTTGATTCAAGAAAATATGAATGAAGTCAAATTTCACAATAGAAAAGGATGAAAGACCATGCAAAACTAATCCAAATCCTAACAAATTTCATCTATCTTGGATCAAATAGAAAGACAAAGCCAACACAAAAAGAAAGAGTTCATAAAAATGTTGAATTTAATATACATTAACTCAAAAAATTCTACACACTTCGTTATAAGTCGGAAATTGATTTCTGAGACTAAATTGTAAACTATATAAACTCATCTTTAATAGAAAAAGTTTGAAAAATGTATTGTAATTACAATTAATATGTTCTAAGGCAATACTTCTAGTAAAAGTTGCATTTCTATATGCGTTGATTCAAGAAAATATGAAGGAAGTCAAATTTCACAATAGAAGAAGGTTGAAAGACCAAGCAGAACTAATCCAAATCCTAACAAATTTCATCTATCTTGAATCAAATAGAAAGACAAAGCCAACACAAAAAGAAAGAGTTCATAAGAATGTTGAATTTTATATACGTTAACTCAAAAAAGTCTACACACTTCGTTATAAGTCGGAAATTGATTTCTGAGACTAAATTGTAAACTAGATAAACTCATCTTTAACTGAAAAAGTTTGAAAAATGTATTGTAATCACAAATAATATGTTCTAAGGCATTACGTCTACTAAAAATTGCATTTCTATGTACATTGATTCAAGAAAATATGAAGGAAGTCAAATTTCACAATAGAAGAAGGATGAAAGACCATGCAGAACTAATCCAAATCCTAACAAATTTCATCTATCTTGAATCAAATACTTACAAAGCCAACACAAAAAGAAAGAGTTCATAAAAATGTTGAATTTTATATACGTTAACTCACAAAATTCTACAAATTTCGTTATAAGTCGGAAATTGATTTCTGAGACTAAATTCAAAACTAGATAAACTCATCTTTAACAGAAAAAGTTTGAAAAATGTATTGTAATTACAATTAATATGTTCTAAGGCAATACGTCTAGTAAAAATGCATTTCTATGTACGTTGATTCATGAAAATATGAAGGATGTCTAATTTCACAATTGAAGAAGGATGAAAGACCATGCAGAACTAATCCAAATCCTAACAAATTTCATCTATCTTGAATCAAATAGAAAGACAAAGCCAACAAAAAAAGAAAGAGTTCATAAAAATGTTGAATTTTATATACGTTAACTCAAAAAAGTCTACACATTTAGTTATAAGTCCGAAATTGATTTCTGAGACTAAATTGTAAACTAGATAAACTCATCTTTAACAGAAAAAGTTTGAAAAATGTATTGTAATTACAATTAATATGTTCTAAGGCAATACTTCTAGTAAAAGTTGCATTTCTATATGCGTTGATTCAAGAAAATATGAAGGAAGTCAAATTTCACAATAGAAGAAGGTTTAAAGACCAAGCAAAACTAATCCAAATCCTAAAAAATTTCATCTATCTTGAACAGATAGAAAGACAAAGCCAATACAAAAATAAAGAGTTCATAAATATGTTGAACTTTATATACGTTAACTCAAAATAGTCTACACACTTCGTTATAAGTCGGAAGTTGATTTCTGAGACTAAATTGTATACTAGATAAATTCATCTTTAACAGAAAAAGTTTGAAAAATATATCGTAATTACAATTAATATGTTCCAAGGTAATACCTCTAATAAAAATTTCATTTCTATGTACGTTGATTCAAGAAAATATCAAGGAAGTCAAATTTCACAATATAAGAAGGATGAAAGACCATACAGAACTAATCCAAATCCTAACAAATTTCATCTATCTTGAATCAAATAGAAAGACAAAGCCAACACAAAAAGAAAGAGTTCATAAAAATGTTGAATTTTATATACGTTAACTCAAAAAATTCTAAAAATTTCGTTATAAGTCGGAAATTGATTTCTGAGACTAAATTGTAAACTAGATAAACTCATCTTTAACTGAAAAAGTTTGAAAAATGTATTGTAATCACAAATAATATGTTCTAAGGCATTACGTCTACTAAAAATTGCATTTCTATGTACGTTGATTCAAGAAAATATGAATGAAGTCAAATTTCACAATAGAAAAGGATGAAAGACCATGCAAAACTAATCCAAATCCTAACAAATTTCATCTATCTTGGATCAAATAGAAAGACAAAGCCAACACAAAAACAAAGAGTTCATAAAAATGTTGAATTTAATATACATTAACTCAAAAAAGTCTACACACTTCGTTATAAGTCGGAAATTGATTTCTGAGACTAAATTGTAAACTAGATAAACTCATCTTTAACTGAAAAAGTTTGAAAAATGTATTGTAATCACAAATAATATGTTCTAAGGCATTACGTCTACTAAAAATTGCATTTCTATGTACGTTGATTCAAGAAAATATAAAGGAAGTCAAATTTCACAATAGAAGAAGGATGAAAGACCAAGCAGAACTAATCCAAATCCTAACAAATTTCATCTATCTTGAATCAGATAGAAAGACAAAGCCAACACAAAAAGAAAGAGTTCATAAAAATGTTGAATTTTATATACGTTAACTCAAAAAAGGCTACACACTTCGTTATAAGTCGGAAATTGGTTTCTGAGACTAAATTGTATACTAGATAAACTCATCTTTAATAGAAAAAGTTTGAAAAATATATTGTAATTACAATTAATATGTTCTAAGGCAATACCTCTAATAAAAATTTCATTTCTATGTACGTTGATTCAAGAAAATTTCAAGGAAGTCATATTTCACAATAGAGGAAGGATGAAAGACCATACAAAACTAATCCAAATCCTAACAAATTTCATCTATCTTGAATCAATTAGAAAGACAAAGCCAACACAAAAAGAAAGAGTTCATAAGAATGTTGAATTTTATATACGTTAACTCAAAAAAGTCTACACACTTCGTTATAAGTCGGAAATTGATTTCTGAGACTAAATTGTAAACTAGATAAACTCATCTTTAACAGAAAAAGTTTGAAAAATGTATTGTAATTACAATTAATATGTTCTAAGGCAATACTTCTAGTAAAAGTTGCATTTCTATATGCGTTGATTCAAGAAAATATGAAGGAAGTCAAATTTCACAATAGAAGAAGGTTGAAAGACCAAGAAGAACTAATCCAAATCCTAACAAATTTCATCTATCTTGAATCAGATAGAAAGACAAATCCAATACAAAAATAAAGAGTTCATAAGAATGTTGAATTTTATATACGCTAACTCAAAAAAGTCTACACATTTCGTTAAAAGTCGGAAATTGATTATTGAGACTAAATTGTAAACTAGATAAACTCATCTTTAACAGAAAAAGTTTGAAAAATGTATTGTAATTACAATTAATATGTTCTAAGGCAATACGTCCAGTAAAAATTGCATTTCTATGTACGTTGATTCAAGAAAATATGAATGAAGTCAAATTTCACAATAGAAAAGGATGAAAGACCATGCAAAACTAATCCAAATCCTTACAATTTTCATCTATCTTGGATCAAATAGAAAGACAAAGCCAACACAAAAAGAAAGAGTTCATAAAAATGTTGAATTTAATATACATTAACTCAAAAAAGTCTACACACTTCGTTATAAGTCGGAAATTGATTTCTGAGACTAAATTGTAAACTAGATAAACTCATCTTTAACATAAAAAGTTTGAAAAATGTATTGTAATTACAATTAATATGTTCTAAGGCAATACGTCCAGTAAAAATTGCATTTCTATGTACGTTGATTCAAGAAAATATGAATGAAGTCAAATTTCACAATAGAAAAGGATGAAAGACCATGCAAAACTAATCCAAATCCTAACAAATTTCATCTATCTTGGATCAAATAGAAAGACAAAGCCAACACAAAAAGAAAGAGTTCATAAAAATGTTGAATTTAATATACATTAACTCAAAAAATTCTACACACTTCGTTATAAGTCGGAAATTGATTTCTGAGACTAAATTGTAAACTATATAAACTCATCTTTAATAGAAAAAGTTTGAAAAATGTATTGTAATTACAATTAATATGTTCTAAGGCAATACTTCTAGTAAAAGTTGCATTTCTATATGCGTTGATTCAAGAAAATATGAAGGAAGTCAAATTTCACAATAGAAGAAGGTTGAAAGACCAAGCAGAACTAATCCAAATCCTAACAAATTTCATCTATCTTGAATCAAATAGAAAGACAAAGCCAACACAAAAAGAAAGAGTTCATAAGAATGTTGAATTTTATATACGTTAACTCAAAAAAGTCTACACACTTCGTTATAAGTCGGAAATTGATTTCTGAGACTAAATTGTAAACTAGATAAACTCATCTTTAACTGAAAAAGTTTGAAAAATGTATTGTAATCACAAATAATATGTTCTAAGGCATTACGTCTACTAAAAATTGCATTTCTATGTACATTGATTCAAGAAAATATGAAGGAAGTCAAATTTCACAATAGAAGAAGGATGAAAGACCATGCAGAACTAATCCAAATCCTAACAAATTTCATCTATCTTGAATCAAATACTTACAAAGCCAACACAAAAAGAAAGAGTTCATAAAAATGTTGAATTTTATATACGTTAACTCAAAAAAGTCTACACATTTCGTTATAAGTCCGAAATTGATTTCTGAGACTAAATTGTAAACTAGATAAACTCATCTTTAACAGAAAAAGTTTGAAAAATGTATTTTAATTACAATTAATATGTTCTAAGGCAATACGTCTAGTAAAAATTGCATTTCTATGAACGTTGATTCAAGAAAATATGAAGGAAGTCAAATTTCACAATAGAAGAAGGATGAAAGACCATGAAGAATTAATCCAAATCCTAACAAATTTCATCTATCTTGAATCAAATAGAAAGACAAAGCCAACACAAAAAGAAAGAGTTCATAAAAATGTTGATTTTATATACTTTAACTCAGAAAATTCTAGACATTTCGTTATAAGTCGGAAATTGATTTCTGAGACTAAATTGTAAACCAGATAAAATCATCTTTAATATAAAAAGTTTGAAAATGTATTGTAATTACAATTAATAGTAAAAATTGCATTTCTATGTACGTCGATTCAAGAAAATATGAAGTAAGTCAAATTTCACAATAGAAGAAGGATGAAAGACCATACAGAACTAATCCAAATCCTAACAAATTTCATCTACCTTGAATCAAATAGAAAGACAAAGCCAACACAAAAAGAAAGAGTTCATAAAAATGTTGAATTTTATATACGTTAACTCAAAAAAGTCTACACATTTCGTTATAAGTCCGAAATTGATTTCTGAGACTAAATTGTAAACTAGATAAACTCATCTTTAACAGAAAAAGTTTGAAAAATGCATTGTAATTACAATTAATATGTTCTAAGGCAATACTTCTAGTAAAAGTTGCATTTCTATATGCGTTGATTCAAGAAAATATGAAGGAAGTCAAATTTCACAATAGAAGAAGGTTGAAAGACCAAGCAGAACTAATCCAAATCCTAACAAATTTCATCTATCTTGAATCAGATAGAAAGACAAAGCCAATACAAAAATAAAGAGTTCATAAATATGTTGAACTTTATATACGTTAACTCAAAATAGTCTACACACTTCGTTATAAGTCGGAAGTTGATTTCTGAGACTAAATTGTATACTAGATAAATTCATCTTTAACATAAAAAGTTTGAAAAATATATTGTAATTACAATTAATATGTTCCAAGGTAATACCTCTAATAAAAATTTCATTTCTATGTATGTTGATTCAAGAAAATATCAAGGAAGTCAAATTTCACAATAGAAGAAAGATGAAAGATCATGCAGAACTAATCCAAATCCTAACAAATTTCATCTATCTTGAATCAAATAGAAAGACAAAGCCAACATAAAAAGAAAGAGTTCATAAAAATGTTGAATTTTATATACGTTAACTCAAAAAAGTCTACACATTTCGTTATAAGTCGGAAATTGATTTCTGAGACTAAATTGTAAACTAGATAAACTCATCTTTAACAGAAAAACTTTGAAAAATGTACTGTAATTACAAATAATATGTTCTAAGGCAATGCGTCTAGTAAAAATTGCATTTCTATGTACATTGATTCAAGAAAATATGAAGGAAGTCAAATTTCACAATAGAAGAAGGATGAAAGACCATGCAGAACTAATCCAAATCCTAACAAATTTCATCTATCTTGAATCAAATAGAAAGACAAAGCAAACACAAAAAGAAAGAGTTCATAAAATTGTTGAATTTTATATACGTTAACTCAAAAAAGTCTACACATTTCGTTATAAGTCGGAAATTGATTTCTGAGACTAAATTGTAAACTAGATAAACTCATCTTTAACAGAAAAAGTTTGAAAAATGTATTGTAATTACAATTAATATGTTCTAAGGCAATACGTCTAGTAAAAATTGCATTTCTATGTACGTTGATTCAAGAAAATATAAAGGAAGTCAAATTTCACAATAGAAGAAGGATGAAAGACCAAGCAGAACTAATCCAAATCCTAACAAATTTCATCTATCTTGAATCAGATAGAAAGACAAAGCCAACACAAAAAGAAAGAGTTCATAAAAATGTTGAATTTTATATACGTTAACTCAAAAAAGGCTACACACTTCGTTATAAGTCGGAAATTGGTTTCTAAGACTAAATTGTATACTAGATAAACTCATCTTTAATAGAAAAAGTTTGAAAAATATATTGTAATTACAATTAATATGTTCTAAGGCAATACCTCTAATAAAAATTTCATTTCTATGTACGTTGATTCAAGAAAATTTCAAGGAAGTCATATTTCACAATAGAGGAAGGATGAAAGACCATACAAAACTAATCCAAATCCTAACAAATTTCATCGATCTTGACTCAAATAGAAAGACAAAGCCAACACAAAAAGAAAGAGTTCATAAGAATGTTGAATTTTATATACGTTAACTCAAAAAAGTCTACACACTTCGTTATAAGTCGGAAATTGATTTCTGAGACTAAATTGTAAACTAGATAAACTCATCTTTAACTGAAAAAGTTTGAAAAATGTATTGTAATCACAAATAATATGTTCTAAGGCATTACGTCTACTAAAAATTGCATTTCTATGTACGTTGATTCAACAAAATATGAAGGAAGTCAAATTTCACAATAGAAGAAGGATGAAAGACCATGTAGAACTAATCCAAATCCTAACAAATTTCATCTATCTTGAATCAAATAGAAAGACAAAGCCAACACAAAAAGAAAGAGTTCATAAAAATGTTGAATTTTATATATGTTAACTCAAAAAAGTCTACACATTTCGTTATAAGTTGGAAATTGATTTCTGAGACTAAATTGTAAACTAGATAAACTCATCTTTCACAGAAAAAGTTTGAAAAATGTATTGTAATTACCTTTAATATGTTCTAAGGCAATACGTCTGGTAAAAATTGCATTTCTATGTACGTTGATTCAAGAAAATATGAAGGAAGTCAAATTTCACAATAGAAAAGGATGAAAGACCATGCAAAACTAATCCAAATCCTAAAAAATTTCATCTATCTTGAATCAAATAGAAAGACAAAGCCAACACAAAAAGAAAGAGTTCATAAAAATGTTGAATTTAATATACGTTAACTCAAAAAAGTCTACACACTTCGTTATAAGTCGGAAATTGATTTCTGAGACTTAATTGTAAACTAGATAAACTCATCTTTAACAGAAAAAGTTTGAAAAATGTATTGTAATTACAATTAATATGTTACAAGGCAATACGTCTAGTAAAAATTGCATTTATATGTACGTCGATTCAAGAAAATATGAAGGAAGTCAAATTTCACAATAGAAGAAATTCGAAAGACCATGCAGAACTAATCCAAATCCTAACAAATTTCGTCTATCTTGAATTAAATAGAAACAAAGCAAACACAAAAAGAAAGAGTTAATATAAATGTTGAATTTTATATACGTTAACTCAAAAAAGTCTACACACTTCGTTATAAGTCAGAAATTGATTTCTGAGACTAAATTGTAAACTAGATAAACTCATCCGTAACAGAAAAAGTTTTAAAAATGTATTTTAATTACAATTAATATGTTCTAAGGCAATACGTCTAGTAAAAATTGCATTTCTATGTACGTTGATTCAAGAAAATATGAAGGAAGTCAAATTTCACAATAAAAGAAAGATGAAAGACCATGCAGAACTAATCCAAATCCTAACAAATTTCATCTATCTCGAATCAAATTGAAAGACAAAGCCAACATAAAAAGAAAGAGTTCATAAAAATGTTGAATTTAATATACGTTAACTCAAAAAAGTCTACACACTTCGTTATAAGTCGGAAATTGATTTCGGAAACTAAATTGTAAACTAGATAAACTCATCTTTAACAGAAAAAGTTTGAAAAATGTATTGTAGTTTCAATTAATATGTTCCAAGGCAATACGTCTAGTAAAAATTGCATTTCTATGTACGTTGATTGAAGAAAATATGAAGGAAGTCAAATTTCACAATAGAAGAAGGATGAAAGACCATGCAGAACAAATCCAAATCCTAACAAATTTCATCTATCTCGAATCAAATTGAAAGACAAAGCCAACACAAAAAGAAAGAGTTCATACAAATGTTGAATTTTATATACGTTAACTCAAAAAAGTCTACACACTTCGTTATAAGTCAGAAATTGATTTCTGAGACTAAATTGTAAACTAGATAAACACATCCGTAACAGAAAAAGTTTAAAAAATGTATTGTAATTTCAATTAATATGTTCCAAGGCAATACGTCTAGTAAAAATTGCATTTCTATGTACGTTGATTGAAGAAAATATGAAGGAAGTCAAATTTCACAATAGAAGAAGGATGAAAGACCATGCAGAACTAATCCAAATCCTAACAAATTTCATCTATCTTGAATCAAATATAAAGACAAAGCCAACACAAAAAGAAAGAGTTCATAAAAATGTTGAATTTAATATACGTTAACTCAAAAAAGTCTACACACTTCGTTATAAGTCGGAAATTGATTTCTGAGACTAAATTGTAAACTAGATAAACTCATCTTTAACTGAAAAAGTTTGAAAAATGTATTGTAATCACAAATAATATGTTCTAAGGCATTACGTCTACTAAAAATTGCATTTCTATGTACGTTGATTCAAGAAAATATGAAGGAAGTCAAATTTCACAATAGAAGAAGGATGAAAGACCATGCAGAACTAATCCAAATCCTAACAAATTTCATCTATCTTGAATCAAATACTTACAAAGCCAACACAAAAAGAAAGAGTTCATAAAAATGTTGAATTTTATATACGTTAACTCAAAAAAGTCTACACATTTCGTTATAAGTCCGAAATTGATTTCTGAGACTAAATTGTAAACTAGATAAAGTCATTTTTAACAGAAAAAGTTTGAAAAATGTATTGTAATTACAATTAATATGTTCTAAGGCAATACTTCTAGTAAAAGTTGCATTTCTATATGCGTTGATTCAAGAAAATATGAAGGAAGTCAAATTTCACAATAGAAGAAGGTTGAAAGACCAAGCAGAACTAATCCAAATCCTAACAAATTTCATCTATCTTGAATCAAATAGAAAGATAAAGCCAACACAAAAAGAAAGAGTTCATAAGAATGTTTAATTTTATATACGTTAACTCAAAAAAGTCTACACACTTCGTTATAAGTCGGAAATTGATTTCTGAGACTAAATTGTAAACTAGATAAACTCATCTTTAACTGAAAAAGTTTGAAAAATGTATTGTAATCACAAATAATATGTTCTAAGGCATTACGTTTCTAAAAATTGCATTTCTATGTACGTTGATTCAAGAAAATATGAAGGAAGTCAAATTTCACAATAGAAGAAGGATGAAAGACCATGCAGAACTAATCCAAATCCTAACAAATTTCATCTATCTTGAATCAAATATAAGACAAAGCCAACACAAAAAGAAAGAGTTCATAAAAATGTTGAATTTTATATACGTTAACTCAAAAAAGTCTACACATTTCGTTATAAGTCCGAAATTGATTTCTGAGACTAAATTGTAAACTAGATAAAGTCATCTCTAACAGAAAAGGTTTGAAAAATGCATTGTAATTACAATTAATATGTTCTAAGGCAATACTTCTAGTAAAAGTTGCATTTCTATATGCGTTGATTCAAGAAAATCTGAAGGAAGTCAAATTTCACAATAGAAGAAGGTTGAAAGACCAAGCAGAACTAATCCAAATCCTAACAAATTTCATCTATCTTGAATCAGATAGAAAGACAAAGCCAATACAAAAATAAAGAGTTCATAAATATGTTGAACTTTATATACGTTAACTCAAAATAGTCTACACACTTCGTTATAAGTCGGAAGTTGATTTCTGAGACTAAATTTTATACTAGATAAATTCATCTTTAACATAAAAAGTTTGAAAAATATATCGTAATTACAATTAATATGTTCCAAGGTAATACCTCTAATAAAAATTTCATTTCAATGTACGTTGATTCAAGAAAATATCAAGGAAGTCAAATTTCACAATAGAAGAAGGATGAAAGACCATACAGAACTAATCCAAATCCTAACAAATTTCATCTATCTTGAATCAAATAGAAAGACAAAGCCAACACAAAAAGAAAGAGTTCATAAGAATGTTGAATTTTATATACGTTAACTCAAAAAAGTCTACACACTTCGTTATAAGTCGGAAATTGATTTCTGAGACTAAATTGTAAACTAGATAAACTCATCTTTAACTGAAAAAGTTTGAAAAATGTATTGTAATCACAAATAATATGTTCTAAGGCATTACGTTTCTAAAAATTGCATTTCTATGTACGTTGATTCAAGAAAATATGAAGGAAGTAAAATTTCACAATAGAAGAAGGATGAAAGACCATGCAGAACTAATCCAAATCCTAACAAATTTCATCTATCTTGAATCAAATATAAGACAAAGCCAACACAAAAAGAAAGAGTTCATAAAAATGTTGAATTTTATATACGTTAACTCAAAAAAGTCTACACATTTCGTTATAAGTCCGAAATTGATTTCTGAGACTAAATTGTAAACTAGATAAAGTCATCTTTAACAGAAAAAGTTTGAAAAATGTATTGTAATTACAATTAATATGTTCTAAGGCAATACTTCTAGTAAAAGTTGCATTTCTATATGCGTTGATTCAAGAAAATATGAAGGAAGTCAAATTTCACAATAGAAGAAGGTTGAAAGACCAAGCAGAACTAATCCAAATCCTAACAAATTTCATCTATCTTGAATCAAATAGAAAGACAAAGCCAACACAAAAAGAAAGAGTTCATAAGAATGTTTAATTTTATATACGTTAACTCAAAAAAGTCTACACACTTCGTTATAAGTCGGAAATTGATTTCTGAGACTAAATTGTAAACTAGATAAACTCATCTTTAACAGAAAAAGTTTGAAAAATGTATTGTAATTACAATTAATATGTTCTAAGGCAATACTTCTAGTAAAAGTTGCATTTCTATATGCGTTGATTCAAGAAAATATGAAGGAAGTCAAATTTCACAATAGAAGAAGGTTGAAAGACCAAGCAGAACTAATCCAAATCCTAACAAATTTCATCTATCTTGAATCAGATAGAAAGACAAAGCCAATACAAAAATAAAGAGTTCATAAATATGTTGAACTTTATATACGTTAACTCAAAATAGTCTACACACTTCGTTATAAGTCGGAAGTTGATTTCTGAGACTAAATTGTATACTAGATAAATTCATCTTTAACATAAAAAGTTTGAAAAATATATTGTAATTACAATTAATATGTTCCAAGGTAATACCTCTAATAAAAATTTCATTTCTATGTATGTTGATTCAAGAAAATATCAAGGAAGTCAAATTTCACAATAGAAGAAAGATGAAAGATCATGCAGAACTAATCCAAATCCTAACAAATTTCATCTATCTTGAATCAAATAGAAAGACAAAGCCAACATAAAAAGAAAGAGTTCATAAAAATGTTGAATTTTATATACGTTAACTCAAAAAAGTCTACACATTTCGTTATAAGTCGGAAATTGATTTCTGAGACTAAATTGTAAACTAGATAAACTCATCTTTAACAAAAAAAAATTGAAAAATGTATTTTAACTACAATTAATATGTTCTAAGGCAATACGTCTAGTAATAATTGCATTTCTATGTGCGTTGATTCAAGAAAATATGAAGGAAGTCAAATTTCACAATAGAAGAAGGATGAAAGACCATGCAGAACGAATCCAAATCCTAACAAATTTCATCTATCTTGAATCAAATAGAAAGACAAAGCCAACACAAAAAGAAAGAGTTCATAAAAATGTTGAATTTTATATACGTTAACTCAAAAAAGTCTTCACATTTCGTTATAAGTCGGAAATTGATTTCTGAGACTAAATTGTAAACTAGATAAACTCATCTTTAACAGAAAAAGTTTGAAAAATGTATTGTAATTACAATTAATATGTTCTAAGGCAATACGTCTAGTAAAAATTGCATTTCTATGTACGTTGATTCAAGAAAATATAAAGGAAGTCAAATTTCACAATAGAAGAAGGATGAAAGACCAAGCAGAACTAATCCAAATCCTAACAAATTTCATCTATCTTGAATCAGATAGAAAGACAAAGCCAACACAAAAAGAAAGAGTTCATAAAAATGTTGAATTTTATATACGTTAACTCAAAAAAGGCTACACACTTCGTTATAAGTCGGAAATTGGTTTCTGAGACTAAATTGTATACTAGATAAACTCATCTTTAATAGAAAAAGTTTGAAAAATATATTGTAATTACAATTAATATGTTCTAAGGCAATACCTCTAATAAAAATTTCATTTCTATGTACGTTGATTCAAGAAAATTTCAAGGAAGTCATATTTCACAATAGAGGAAGGATGAAAGACCATACAAAACTAATCCAAATCCTAACAAATTTCATCTATCTTGAATCAAATAGAAAGACAAAGCCAACACAAAAAGAAAGAGTTCATAAGAATGTTGAATTTTATATACGTTAACTCAAAAAAGTCTACACACTTCGTTATAAGTCGGAAATTGATTTCTGAGACTAAATTGTAAACTAGATAAACTCATCTTTAACAGAAAAAGTTTGAAAAATGTATTGTAATTACAATTAATATGTTCTAAGGCAATACTTCTAGTAAAAGTTGCATTTCTATATGCGTTGATTCAAGAAAATATGAAGGAAGTCAAATTTCACAATAGAAGAAGGTTGAAAGACCAAGCAGAACTAATCCAAATCCTAACAAATTTCATCTATCTTGAATCAGATAGAAAGACAAAGCCAATACAAAAATAAAGAGTTCATAAATATGTTGAACTTTATATACGTTAACTCAAAATAGTCTACACACTTCGTTATAAGTCGGAAGTTGATTTCTGAGACTAAATTTTATACTAGATAAATTCATCTTTAACAGAAAAAGTTTGAAAAATATATCGTAATTACAATTAATATGTTCCAAGGTAATACCTCTAATAAAAATTTCATTTCTATGTACGTTGATTCAAGAAAATATCAAGGAAGTCAAATTTCACAATAGAAGAAGGATGAAAGACCATACAGAACTAATCCAAATCCTAACAAATTTCATCTATGTTGAATCAAATAGAAAGACAAAGCCAACACACAAAGAAAGAGTTCATAAAAATGTTGAATTTTATATACGTTAACTCAAAAAATTCTACAAACTTCGTTATAAGTCGGAAATTGATTTCTGAGACTAAATTGAAACCTGTCTGTCGTCAAAAGAGTAAGATTTATTATGGTGGTGGTTCTTTGAGTCGCTGTGGGACTATCACTAATTTACTGGGTATGGAAGTTACTACTTTTCCGGACAGGTATTTGGGAGTTCAAATTATGCCTGGAGCAGTCAAGTATCGTCACATTTGTAATGTGATAGAGAAAATTAAGAATCAACTTTCGGTTTGGAAAGTAAGTTACTTTCTTTTCAAGATAGAGTTGTTCTTATCAATTCAGTGATAGCGAGTTATGCTATTCACAACATGGCGGTGTACAAATGGCCTAGAAAATTTGTTCAACAGGCTGAAAGAGTTATTCGTAATTTTATTTGGTCGGGTGATGCTGAAGTTGCAAGGAAATTTGTTGTTGGATATCCAAAGGTTTGTTGTCCGTTGAAGGAAGGGGGTCTTGGTATAACCAGCATGGTTGTTACTAATAAGGCTCTTCTAATGAAGCTATGGTGGAGTATTCGTTCTTCTAACAAGAAATGGGCTCGTTTCTTATGGGCGAAATTTACTACTAAGCAGGGTAGTATAAAGCTTTATGGGGTGAATTCTTCTATTTTTCCGGGCATGAAACTGATTCATTCTATTGTTGACAAGAATACCAAGGTTCTAATTGGGGACGGGAGGTCTACATCTCTTTATTTTGACGTTTGGTATGGTAATGAGTGTATTGCTGATATGTTTGATGAAACTGACTTGGACAGAAATGTCAAGGTCAGTGATATTATTGTTAATAATGCTTGGATGATGCAGGGAGATCATATTCAGAATTTGGTCCGTGCGGGTGTAGATCTTTCAAATTTGCCTTTGTTACAAGGAGGGAATGATTGTAGAGTTTGGATGCCGGAGATGAATGGCCACTTTTCAGTCTCTTCAGCAAAGAATATCATTAGAAGGGCGTATCCAAAATCAGCAATTTATGGTCTTTTGTGGAGGAAAGAAATTCATCCCAAATTGGCTGCTCAGAATTGGAAGATACGTCGTGAGGTTTGTGCAACTCAAGACAAGATAAGGAGTAGATTCAAAGTTTAAATGGCCAACAAATGTTACTTGTGCAACATGGAGGAAGAATCTTTGGAGCATATTATTTGGAGTTGTACGTTTGCAACTCAAATTTGGCAGTGGTGTTCAGGTTTGTTTAATCTAACACCTTATTATGATATTGTGAATTCATATAAATCAGCAAAGGGTAGAAGTAGAATTGTCAAGGATTTATGGCTTTTAGCTATTTTGGTGATTCGCTCGGAATTATGGCAAACAAGAAATATGGCATGTTTTCAGAATTCTTCTGTTAGCATTCATTTTTTTAAGAAGAGAGTGTTCTATTTGATTAGTGAATACGCTGGTCGTTTGAAAGGTTTCATGCATAATACTACAACGGACTTGGATCTTTTGAACTTTTTCCGTGTGATGCATAGGAAGGTTAAGCAGGTTTAGCCAATTGAGTGCTTTTGGAGTCCGCCAAATAGGGATGAAATTTTATTATGTTGTGATGGAGCAGCCAAAGGAAATCCGGGTATAGCTGGAGCTGGTGTTGTTGTTCGTGATGCTGATTGTAATTTTTTGGGTGCTATGAGTATTGGTTTGGGTTCTACTACTAATTTCTTAGCTGAACTTTATGGTATTATTGTTGGTTTGGAGTGGGCTATGAAGTGGAATGTTAAAAGAGTGGTTGTACGTTCTGATTCAATGGGAACAATTAAGACATTGACGGGTACAAATCTTCCTTGGTTTGTCAAGCACAGATGGAGAAGAATACAAAACAATTATGACTCTATTCGCTTTGTTCATACTTATCGTGAGGCTAATTTTGCAGCAGACAAGATGGCTAAAAGGGGATGTTATCTTCGTAATGGTGAAGGTTTAAATTATGATGAAAGGCCTGATTTCCTTTTTGTCTTTAGAATTTCCTAATGTTGTTTATTTCAGATTCAAGTAGTTTGTAAGTTTTTGGGGTCATCTGACCTCTTTTCTTATGAACACTTTGTACATTTTGGTTATTCATTAATACAACATGGATTTAGCAAAAAAAAAAAAAGAAAACTAGATAAACTCATCTTTAACAGAAAAAGTTTGAAAAATGTATTGTAATCACAAATAATATGGTCTAAGGCATTACGTCTAGTAAAAATTGCATTTCTATGTACGTTGATTCAAGAAAATATGAAGGAAGTCAAATTTCACAATAGAAGAAGGATGAAAGACCATGCTGAACTAATCCAAATCCTAACAAATTTCATCTATCTTGAATCAAATAGAAAGACAAAGCCAACACAAAAAGAAAGAGTTCATAAGAATGTTGAATTTTATATACGTTAACTCAAAAAAGTCTACACACTTCGTTATAAGTCGGAAATTGATTTCTGAGACTAAATTGTAAACTAGATAAACTCATCTTTAACTGAAAAAGTTTGAAAAATGTATTGTAATCACAAATAATATGTTCTAAGGCATTACGTCTACTAAAAATTGCATTTCTATGTACATTGATTCAAGAAAATATGAAGGAAGTCAAATTTCACAATAGAAGAAGGATGAAAGACCATGCAGAACTAATCCAAATCCTAACAAATTTCATCTATCTTGAATCAAATACTTACAAAGCCAACACAAAAAGAAAGAGTTCATAAAAATGTTGAATTTTATATACGTTAACTCAAAAAAGTCTACACATTTCGTTATAAGTCCGAAATTGATTTCTGAGACTAAATTGTAAACTAGATAAACTCATCTTTAACAGAAAAAGTTTGAAAAATGTATTGTAATTACAATTAATATGTTCTAAGGCAATACGTCTAGTAAAAATTGCATTTCTATGTACTTTGATTCAAGAAAATATGAAGGAAGTCAAATTTCACAATAGAAGAAAAAGATGAAAGACCATGCAGAACTAATCCAAATCCTAACAAATTTCATCTATCTTGAATCAAATAGAAAGACAAAGCCAACACAAAAAGAAAGAGTTCATAAAAATGTTGAATTTAATATACGTTAACTCAAAATAGTCTACACACTTCGTTATAAGTCACAAATTGATTTCTGAGACTAAATTGTAAACTAGATAAACTCATCTTTAACCGAAAAAGTTTGAAAAATGTATTGTAATCACAAATAAAATGTTCTAAGGCATTACGTCTACTAAAAATTGCATTTCTATGTACGTTGATTCAAGAAAATATGAAGGAAGTCAAATTTCACAATAGAAGAAGGATGAAAGACCATGCAGAACTAATCCAAATCCTAACAAATTTCATCTATCTTGAATCAAATATAAGACAAAGCCAACACAAAAAGAAAGAGTTCATAAAAATGTTGAATTTTATATACGTTAACTCAAAAAAGTCTACACATTTCGTTATAAGTCCGAAATTGATTTCTGAGACTAAATTGTAAACTAGATAAAGTCATCTTTAACAGAAAAAGTTTGAAAAATGTATTGTAATTACAATTAATATGTTCTAAGGCAATACTTCTAGTAAAAGTTGCATTTCTATATGCGTTGATTCAAGAAAATATGAAGGAAGTCAAATTTCACAATAGAAGAAGGTTGAAAGACCAAGCAGAACTAATCCAAATCCTAACAAATTTCATCTATCTTGAATCAAATAGAAAGACAAAGCCAACACAAAAAGAAAGAGTTCATAAGAATGTTGAATTTTATATACGTTAACTCAAAAAAGTCTACACATTTCGTTATAAGTCGGACATTGATTTCTGAGACTAAATTGTAAACTAGATAAACTCATCTTTAACAGAAAAAGTTTGAAAAATGTATTGTAATTACAATTAATATGTTCTAAGGCAATACGTCTAGTAAAAATTGCATTTCTATGTACGTTGATTCAAGAAAATATGAAGGAAGTCAAATTTCACAATTGAAAAGGATGAAAGACCATGCAAAACTAACCCAAATCCTAACAAATTTCATCTATCTTGAATCAAATAGAAAGACAAAGCCAACACAAAAAGAAAGAGTTCATAAAAATGTTGAATTTAATATACGTTAACTCAAAAAAAGTCTACACACTTCGTTATAAGTCGGAAATCGATTACTCATCTTTAACTGAAAAAGTTTGAAAAATGTATTGTAATCACAAATAATATGTTCTAAGGCATTACGTCTACTAAAAATTGCATTTCTATGTACGTTGATTCAAGAAAATATGAAGGAAGTCAAATTTCACAATAGAAGAAGGATGAAAGACCAAGCAGAACTAATCCAAATCCTAACAAATTTCATCTATCTTGAATCAGATAGAAAGACAAAGCCAATACAAAAATAAAGGTTCATAAATATGTTGAACTTTATATACGTTAACTCAAAAAAGTCTACACACTTCGTTATAAGTCGGAAATTGATTTCTGAGACTAAATTGTAAACTAGATAAACTCATCTTTAACTGAAAAAGTTTGAAAAATGTATTGTAATCACAAATAATATGTTCTAAGGCATTACGTCTACTAAAAATTGCATTTCTATGTACGTTGATTCAAGAAAATATGAAGGAAGTCAAATTTCACAATAGAAGAAGGATGAAAGACCATGCAGAACTAATCCAAATCCTAACAAATTTCATCTATCTTGAATCAAATAGAAAGACAAAGCCAACACAAAAAGAAAGAGTTCATAAAAATGTTGAATTTTATATACGATAACTCGAAAAAGTTTACACATTTCGTTATAAGTCGGAAATTGATTTCTGAGACTAAATTGTAAACTAGATAGACTCATCTTTAACAGAAAAAGTTTGAAAAATGTATTGTAATTACAATCAATATGTTCTAAGGCAATACGTCTAGTAAAAATTGCATTTCTATGTACGTTGATTCAAGAAAATATGAAGGAAGTCAAATTTCACAGTAGAAGAAGGATGAAAGACCATGCAGAACTAATCCAAATCCTAACAAATTTCATCTATCTTGAATCAAATAGAAAGACAAATCCAACACAAAAAGAAAGAGTTCATAAAAATGTTGAATTTTATATACGTTAACTCAAAAAAGTCTACACATTTCGTTATAAGTCCGAAATTGATTTCTGAGACTAAATTATAAACTAGATAAACTCATCTTTAACAGAAAAAGTTTGAAAAATGTATTGTAATTACAATTAATATGTTCTAAGGCAATACGTCTAGTAAAAATTGCATTTCTATGTACGTTGATCCAAGAAAATATGAAGGAAGTCTAATTTCACAATAGAAGATGAAAGAACATGCAGTACTAATCCAAATCCTAACAAATTTCATCTATCTTGAATCAAATAGAAAGACAAAGCCAACACAAAAAGAAAGAGTTCATAAAAATGTTGAATTTTATATACGTTAACTCAAAAAAGTCTACACATTTCTTTATAAGTCGGAAATTAATTTCTGAGACTAAATTGTAAACTAGATAAACTCATCTTTAAAAGAAAAATTTTGAAAAATGTATTGTAATTATAATTAATATGTTCTTAGGCAATACGTCTAGTAAAAATTGCATTTCTATGTACGTTGATTCAAGAAAATATGAAGGAAGTCTAATTTCACAATAGAAGAAGGATGAAAGACCATGCTGAACTAATCCAAATCCTAACAAATTTCATCTATCTTGAATCAGATAGAAAGACAAAGCCAACACAAAAAGAAAGAGTTCATAAAAATGTTGAATTTTATATACGTTAACTCAAAAAAGTCTACACATTTCGTTATAAGTCCGAAATTGATTTCTGAGACTAAATTGTAAACTAGATAAACTCATCTTTAACAGAAAAAGTTTGAAAAATGCATTGTAATTACAATTAATATGTTCTAAGGCAATACTTCTAGTAAAAGTTGCATTTCTATATGCGTTGATTCAAGAAAATATGAAGGAAGTCAAATTTCACAATAGAAGAAGGTTGAAAGACCAAGCAGAACTAATCCAAATCCTAACAAATTTCATCTATCTTGAATCAGATAGAAAGACAAAGCCAATACAAAAATAAAGAGTTCATAAATATGTTGAACTTTATATACGTTAACTCAAAATAGTCTACACACTTCGTTATAAGTCGGAAGTTGATTTCTGAGACTAAATTGTATACTAGATAAATTCATCTTTAACAGAAAAAGTTTGAAAAATATATCGTAATTACAATTAATATGTTCCAAGGTAATACCTCTAATAAAAGAAGAAGGATGAAAGACCATACAGAACTAATCCAAATCCTAACAAATTTCATCTATGTTGAATCAAATAGAAAGACAAAGCCCAACACACAAAGAAAGAGTTCATAAAAATGTTGAATTTTATATACGTTAACTCAAAAAATTCTACAAACTTCGTTATAAGTCGGAAATTGATTTCTGAGACTAAATTGAAAACTAGATAAACTCATCTTTAACAGAAAAAGTTTGAAAAATGTATTGTAATCACAAATAATATGGTCTAAGGCATTACGTCTAGTAAAAATTGCATTTCTATGTACGTTGATTCAAGAAAATATGAAGGAAGTCAAATTTCACAATAGAAGAAGGATGAAAGACCATGCAGAACTAATCCAAATCCTAACAAATTTCATCTATCTTGAATCAAATAGAAAGACAAAGCAAACACAAAAAGAAAGAGTTCATAAAAATGTTGAATTTTACATACGTTAACTCAAAAAAGTCTACACATTTCGTTATAAGTCCGAAATTGATTTCTGAGACTAAATTGTAAACTAGATAAACTCATCTTTAACAGAAAAAGTTTGAAAAATGTATTATAATTACAATTATTATGTTCTAAGGCAATACTTCTAGTAAAAGTTGCATTTCTATGTGCGTTGATTCAAGAAAATATGAAGGAAGTCAAATTTCACAATAGAAGAAGGTTGAAAGACCAAGCAGAACTAATCCAAATCCTAACAAATTTCATCTATCTTGACTCATATAGAAATACAAAGCCAATACAAAAATAAAGAGTTCATAAATATTTTGAACTTTATATACGTTAACTCAAAATAGTCTACACACTTCGTTATAAGTCGGAAGTTGATTTCAGAGACTAAATTGTATACTAGATAAATTCATCTTCAACAGAAAAAGTTTGAAAAATATATCGTAATTACAATTAATATGTTCCAAGGTAATACCTCTAATAAAAATTTCATTTCTATGTACGTTGATTCAAGAAAATATCAAGGAAGTCAAATTTCACAATAGAAGAAGGATGAAAGACCATAAAGAACTAATCCAAATCCTAAAAAATTTCATCTATCTTGAATCAAATAGAAAGACAAAGCCAACACAAAAAGAAAGAGTTCATAAAAATGTTGAATTTTATATACGTTAACTCAAAAAATTCTACAAATTTCGTTATAAGTCGCAAATTGATTTCTGAGACTAAATTGAAAACTAGATAAACTCATCTTTAACAGAAAAAGTTTGAAAATTGTATTGTAATTACAATTAATATGTTCTAAGGCAATACGTCTAGTAAAAAATGCATTTCTATGTACGTTGATTCATGAAAATATGAAGGATGTCTAATTTCACAATAGAAGAAGGATGAAAGACCATGAAGTTAGAATAAAAGACCATGATTATATGATGAGAACCCTTATTTTCATATTAGGGACTTTGAGGAAATCTATGGGACAGTTGGAATAAAAGACCTCACCGATGAAGTTTTGAAACTTAAGATGTTTCCCTTTTCCCTGAGAGATAAAACCAAGACCTGGCTGAACAACCTACCATCTGAATCCATTGAAACTTGGCAGGAACTTATTGCTGCTTTATATATGAAATTCTACCCTAAGCATAAAACTGCAGTTGTTAGGCAGAAAATTAGTGCTAGTGTGCAACAAGAGGGAGAGTCTCTTTATAGGTTTTTAGAGAGATTCAATGATCTCCTATCCCAGTGTCCTCACCATGGATTTGATAAGATGAAACTTGTTGAGATTATTTATAATGGTTTAGACTATTCGACCAAAGCCATGGTCGAGTCTATGTGCGCTGGTGAGTTCACCAGTAAAAATGTTGATGATGCTTTTACCTTCTTAGGAGCTATTGCTGAAAAATCCCAACAGTGGGAGTCTTGTGTTGAACCCCCTAAAAGACTCTTGGTCAATAAAAGTAGCACCAATGTGGTAGATACAAGCTTCGAGTCAGATGCTAAGTTTGCTGCTTTGTCTAGAAGGTTAGAAGCTTTGGAATTGAATCAGCCTAAATATAGGTCTCTTGTTGAACCTGATGATATGATTAGAGCCGGTCAAGTCTCTAGTTGTGGAGTAGAGCCCAATAACTCATTTTGGGAAGGTCATGTTAGTGAAGAACAAGCCCATGCTGTCTATAACAACGCTAGGTTTGAGAATCGACAGAAGTTTGACCCATACTCAGAAACCTACAACCCTGGTTGGAGAAACCATCCTAATTTTTCTTGGTCTAAGGGCCAGAATCAATGTCAGTCTAGTAATTCTCAGCCTCCCCCAGGTTTTGGTTATGCTAAGAACTCTTCAGGTCAACCCCAGTTTCAAAACCCTTCGGATAAAAAGATCACAAGTTTAGAAGATACTCTAGCCTCGTTTATTAAAAACTCTGATAAGATCAACCTAATGGTTGCTCAAGGGATAGAAGAAAGTAAAAATATAGGTTATGCTAACTCCCAAGTTATTTCTGAGTTAAAAAACCAGGTTAGTCAGATAAATGAATCTTTGAGGGAAAAAGGTAAGTTTTCTAGTCAAACTCAACCCAATCCTAAAGCAGAGAAATCGTACAATCATGTGAACTCTATTACAACCCTTAGGAGTGGAAAGAAAGTTTACAATAAGGTTACCATGCCTGATAGTGAACATGTTGTAGTTCACCCTTCTGAGCCAGAAAATGAGGAGACTGATACAGTCTCTAAAGAGACCAATGAGGGTCCTGCTGATCCCGGCTTTGTTCCCATAGCCCCGTTTCCCCTGCTGCTAGTTCCAACTAAGAGCGAGTCGAACTTTAATGATATATTGGAGGTTTTTAAGCAGGTTACTATCAACCTACCATTGTTGGATGCGATTAAGCAGATTCCCGCTTATGCTAAGTTTCTGAAGGATTTGTGTACGCGAAAGCGAAAACTTAGTGTTCAGAAGAAAGCCTTCCTAGCTAGTCACGTGAGTTCCATTATTCAGAATACCACTACTCCTAAGTATAAAGACCCAGGGTCCCCTACTATTTCTTGCACAATAGGTAAATACCGTGTTGAGAAAGCTTTGCTTGACTTAGGAGCCAGTGTGAATTTACTTCCATACCATGTGTAACTTAAGCTAGGACTTGGTGATATGAAACCTACCCAGATGACACTTCAGTTAGCTGATAGGTACGTTAAAATTCCTCGTGGTGTGATCGAGGATGTTCTTATTAAGGTCGACAAGTTTATTTATCCAGTGGATTTTGTTATCCTAGATACCCAACCTGTGCCTGACCCAGAGAACCAGATAGTAGTGATTTTAGGTCGCCCATTTTTAGCAACATCCAATGCGATCATTAATTGTCGAACTGGTATTATGAACTTGTCTTTTGGTAATATGACTATTGAGCTGAACGTCGTTCATATTAGTAAGCTACCCTCTGAACTAGATTACTCGAGCATAGAAGAGTCATTACCAAAAACTTTGTTAGAAGATCCGTTAGAGAAATGCCTAGCTCATTTTGGGATTGATTTCGATGATGATAATGTGATTAATGATGTGAATGCTTTGTTAGATTCAACCCCTTTGTTAGACACTAGTAACAGATGGAAACCTAAGTTCGAACTACTACCAGTTTTTAAGTCTACCCTAGTTCCTTAGTTAGAAGAGCCTCTTAAGTTGGACCTAAAACCATTGCCAGATACCCTGAAGTATGTGTTTTTAGGCCCGTCTGAGACTTTACTTGTGATTGTTGCTTCCGACTTGGATAGTGATCAGGAAAGTAGGCTAGTGACCGTCCTTCAAAACAACAAGGAAGCTTTAGGGTGGACCATAGCAGACATTAAGGGTATAAGTCCTACTGTTTGTATGCATCAGATCTATTTAGAGGAAGATACCAAACCTTCTAGGGAGATGCAACGAAGGCTAAACCCTAATATGAAAGAAGTAGTTCGAACCGAGGTTCTTAAGCTGTTAGATGTAGGCATTATCTACCCCATTTCAGACAGTAAGTGGGTCAGTCCCGTTCAGGTTGTTCCCAAGAAATCCGGTATTACTGTAGTCCAGAATGATAACAATGAGTTAATACCGACCCGAGTGACCACGGGTTGGCGTGTTTGTATTGACTATAGGAAATTGAACAAGGTCACTAGGAAGGACCACTTTCCCCTTCCTTTTATCGACCAAATGCTAGAGAGATTAGCTGGACATAGTCATTACTGTTTTCTAGATGCCTACTCAGGCTACAATCAGATTGTTATTGCCCAGAAGACCAACAAAAAACTACTTTTACATGTCCCTTTGGTACCTTTGCGTATAGACGCATGCCTTTCGGGCTATGTAACGCCCCTGCGACTTTTCAGCGTTGCATGATGAGCATATTTTCCGATATGGTAGAAAAGTTTTTACAGGTCTTTATGGATGATTTTTCAGTGTTTGGTTCGTCTTTCGATGAGTGCTTGCATCATTTGTCACTAGTGTTGACTAGGTGTAAGGAAAAGAATTTAGTGCTTAATTGGGAGAAATGTCACTTCATGGTTCGTTCATGAATTGTTTTAGGGCATATCGTATCTTCTAAGGGTATAGAGGTAGATAAAGCCAAAGTTGACCTTATTAAGACTTTACAGGTCCCAAAAACCGTAAGAGATATTAGGTCATTCTTAGGGCATTTTCTCAGAGGTTTCTATTGTATCAATTTACCATGTGTGATTCCTGTTGAAGCATATACTCGGGGAGTGGTGCAGGGCGGACGATTTCAAAGTGGACTCCCCATTCATTAGATAGAGAAGATCTCCAAAATTTAGTGATCCACTGCCGAACTTATTCCAATTCCAACAACTCGGACTCGGATTGTAGGGATCGCCGGACTACTTCGTATCAACAGATACTCGGTCTATCAATATCGATTCGATCCGAGATCTCTTATTGAATTGCTCATTAAATGAGCATTGTCAATATTATGCCTTGAAGAGGACTCGAACCTCCACGCTCTTCAGCATGAGATTTTGAGTCTCGCGTGTCTACTATTTCACCATCAAGGCATCTTGAAAGTGAATCGTATTCCATGAATATGATATCTATCTAGTGTGATGTATGGGAATATATGACAAGGGTGGAGTGTTGGAGTATTTCTATCGATCGGTCATGTCATATAGGCCCGAGTCGGACATCCAATTGCTTCGATTTGAATTATCCGGAGGATACCTTAGATATATCAAAAACATGTACAATCAAACCTACTTCTCGATTCAATAGAAGCCCAAAGAAGTCAATATGGTACCCAAATAACGAGAAATATGTAAAAAGCAGGTCTGATTATGCCTATTCCTAATCCTAAATGGAATGTAACGACGCAGGGATCCATATGTAAACATAGTATCTATTTACATACGCTCGAATGCCCCCTTCTCATAATGAGAATGTACATAACCCTATTCCGGTCTGGTCCGGTATGGAATGAACTTATAATCATGGAATCAACTCCATCATCAGATTATAAGTTCATAACCCCAGCCCATTCCCATTTTGGGCGGAAGAGGTCTACTAATTCTTTGATTACAGTTAGTAAGAGGGATCTTGAACTAAGAAATAGACCCTAGAAGCTAAAAAAGGGTATCCTGAGCAATTGCAATAATTGGGTTCATTGATATTCCTGGTATAGTAATAGACGCATTTATATGTCTAATTTGTCCTCAATGTTTCGTATTGTCAATACTTGTTTTCGTCCTTATTATGGTGTTTTGTGTGTTTGTAGGTATTTTTTGGAAATAGATATTGATGGAAAATTCGGCACAAAAAGTTGTTAAAGGCACCCCGGAGGACATATGTTATTCGGACTCCAGCAACGGATAAGGGGCGACCACTGGATAAGGGGTGACCTTCTTTAACAAATTCAAAATCTTATTTTGGGGGGAAAATAATTATTTGAAAACACCGATATACTCTGATTTGATTTTTGAGGGATTCTGGCGAGATTCAATCACGTATTTGGACATGTATGAACATGTTTTGCTGAGACAGGATTAGTAAGTCCCTTTGTTTCGAGAAAATAGGGATGTTTTGTGGATTAAGAGAAATCAGGGCAATATATTCCCCTGAGTTATCCTAGGGATTTTTCTTTATCTTTGGAAGGTTTTCTTGAGCCACATCGTGTCCAACTTCATCTGATACAAGTTTCCAGAGGGTTAAACTGTGTAGAGCTGCAGTTAACGTGTGAAGAAGCTATAAAAAGGAATTATCTCCGTGACTGGCAGAAAAGAATAATGAATTTATTGGAGGATTGTTCGCAGTTATGGTGGATTATTCTTGGTACTGTGCTACTATATAAGGTGCTCGAGTTGACTAGAAGAGGGAAGGAGAGAAAGAGAACACAACAGAGACGAAAAATCAGAGTTTCAGAAACCTCCATTGCTGCTGCTGCACCAAGAACACGAAGAACATAAGACCCACACTGAGAAGTCTTATTTTGCTACAATTTTTGCAACACAGCGGCAACAGTCTTATTTTGCTACAGTTATTGCGACACAGTGGCAGCAGTCTTATAAGCTACAGTGACAGTGACATGAACTTTTTATCGTTCTTTGTAACAACTCGGGTTGAAACACTTATAACTGTTAGAAACCCGGTTTTTATTATCATTCTCCCACATTCATCACTTGTAAACCATTTTTGAGCAATGAAATAATATTTTGAGCGTGTTTCCAACATGATGAGCGGCTGATTCTCTCACAACCAAGGCAATGAGGAAGCTATTTACGCATGAATAATTGGTAACTATTTTATTTTCTCTAATATTTAATTATAATTCACTCAATCACTGCTTTTGCAGAGTTTTAAATTGTTTGCGTAATTTTTCTAATCAATTGTGATTCAATTAGATACGTTATGCTTTGTTTAGATAATCTATGCTTAAGGGGTACAATTGATGTTTGAGAATTTGCTTGATTATTAGTGAGTTAAGATATAAAGGACTTAAAAGATAAATATAGTTTTGGATTATTTACCATCATTAATTCATGTGTAATAGTGGAATCAGTGTCTTGGTTATTTTCTCATATCTTGAAGTCAATTTTATAATAAGTTTTCTTTATTTTTAAGTTTTATAAGTCTAAGAATCCATTGCTTTCACAAGCCTCAACGAACCTTTTTACTACAACTCAATTGAAGATCACATCAATTTTTGGCGCCGCCGACGCGGGCTTGTCTTTAGGCTAGAGTTTTTAGATTTTCTTAGGTTTTTATTTGTTTTTATTTTATTTGTTCTTCTTTATGTTTTTGGGTTTCTGTCTTTTCCTTACAGATTTTGGAATTTGGAGCGAAAGAAAATTTTGCCAAAGCATTTGATTCAAGATAGATGAAATTTGTTAGGAATTGGATTAGTTCTTCTTGGTCTTTCGTCCTTATTCTATGGTGAAATTTGACTTCCTTCATATTTTCTTGAATCAACGTACATAGAAATGCAATTTTTACTAGACGTATTGCCTTAGAACATATTAATTGTAATTACAATACATTTTTCAAATTTTTTCTGTTAAAGATGAGTTTATCTAGTTGATAATTTAGCCTCAGAAATCAATTTCCGACTTATAACGAAGTGTGTAGACTTTTCGAGTTAACGTATATAAAATTCAACATTTTTATGAACACTTTCTTTTTGTGTTGGCTTTGTCTTTCTATTTGGTTCAAGATAGATGAAATTTTTTAGGATTTGGATTAGTTCTGCTTGGTCTTTTGTCCTTCTTCTATAGTGAAATTTTCCTTCCTTCATATATTCTTGAATCAATGTACATAGAAATGCAATTTTTACTAGACGTACTGCCTTATAACATATTTATTGTGATTACAATACATTTTTCAAACTTTTTCTGTTAAAGATGAGTTTATCTAGTTTACAATTTAGTCTCAGAAATCAACTTACGAAGAGTGTAGACTTTTTTGAGTTAACGTATAAAAAACCTAACATTTTTATGAATTCTTTATTTGTATTGGCTTTTTCTTTCTATTTGATTCAAGATAGATGAAATTTGTTAGGATTTGGATTAGTTCTGGCTGGTCTATCATCCTTCTTATATTGTGAAATTTGACTTCCTTCATATTTTCTTGAATCAACATACACAGAAATGCATTTTTTACTAGACGTAATGGCTTAGAAGATATTTATTGTGATTACAATACATTTTTCAATCTTTTTCTGTTAAAGATGAGTTTATCTTGTTTACAATTTAGTCAAAGAAATCAACTTCCGACTTATAACATAGAGTGTAGACTTTTTTGAGTTAACATATAAAAATTTCAACAATTTTATGAACTCTTTATTTTTGTATTGGCTTTGTCTTTCAATTTGATTCAAATAGATGAAATTTGTTACAATTTGGATTAGTTCTGGCTGGTCTTTCATCCTTCTTCTATTGTGAAATTTGGCTTCCTTCATATTTTCTTGAATTAACGTACATAGAAATGCAATTGTTACCAGACGTAATTCCTTAGAACATATATTTTGTGATTAAAATACATTTTCCAACTTTTTCTATTAAAGAAGAGTTTATCTAGTTTACAATTTAGTCTCAGAAATCAATTTGGGACTTATACCTAAGTTTGTAGACTTTTTTGAGTTAACATATAAAAAATTCAACATTTTTATGAACTCTTAATTTTTGTATTGGCTTTGTCTTTCAATTGATTCAAATAGATGAAATTTGTTAGAATTTGGATTAGTTCTGGATGGTCTTTCATCCTTCTTATATTGTGAAATTTGACTTCCTTTATATTTTCTTGAATCAACGTACATAGAAATGCCATTTTTACTTGACGTAATGCCTTAGAACATATATTTTGTGATTAAAATACATTTTTCGAACTTTTTCTGTTAAAGAAGAGTTTATATAGTTTACAATTTAGTCTCAGAAATCAATTTGGGACTTATACCGAAGTTTGTAGACTTTTTTGAGTTAACGTATAAAAAATTCAACATTTTTATGAACTCTTTATTTTTGTATTGGCTTTGTCTTTCAATTTGATTCAAATAGATGAAATTTTTTACAATTTGGATTAGTTCTGGCTGGTCTTTCATCCTTCTTCTATTGTGAAATTTGGCTTCCTTCATATTTTCTTGAATTAACGTACATAGAAATGCAATTTTTACCAGACGTAATTCCTTAGAACATATATTTTGTGATTAAAATACATTTTTTGAACTTTTTCTGTTAAAGAAGAGTTTATATAGTTTACAATTTAGTCTCAGAAATCACTTTGGGACTTATACCGAAGTTTGTAGACTTTTTTGAGTTAACGTATAAAAAATTCAACATTTTTATAAACTCTTAATTTTTGTATTGGCTTTGTCTTTCTATTTGATTCAAATAGATGAAATTTGTTAGAATTTGGATTAGTTCTGGCTGGTCTTTCATCCTTCTTATATTGTGAAATTTGACTTCCTTCATTTTTTCTTGAATCAACGTACATAGAAATGCAATTTTTACTAGACGGAATGCCTTAGAAAATATTATTTGTGATTACAATACATTTTTCAAACTTTTTCTGTTAAAGAGGAGTTTATCTAGTTTACAGATTAGTCTCAGAAATGAATTTCCGACTTATAACGAACTGTGTAGACTTTTTTGAGTTAACGTATATAAAATTTAACATTTTTATGAACTCTTTCTTTTTGTGTTGGCTTTCTCTTTCTATTTGATTCAAGATAGATGAAATTTGCTAGGATTTGTATTAGTTCTGCATGGTCTTTCATCCTTCTTCTATTGTGAAATTTGACTTTGTTCATATTTTCTTTAATCAACGTACATAGAAATGCAATTTTTACTAGACGTATTTCCTAAGAACATATTAATTGTAATTACAATACATTTTTCAAATTTTTTCTGTTAAAGATGAGTTTATCTAGTTGATAATTTAGTCTCAGAAATCAAATCCGACTTATAACGAAGTGTGTAGACTTTTTGAGTTAACGTATATAAAATTCAACATTTTTATGAACACTTTCTTTTTGTGTTGGCTTTGTCTTTCTATTTGGTTCAAGATAGATGAAATTTTTTTGGATTTGGATTAGTTATGCTTGGTCTTTTGTCCTTCTTCTATAGTGAAATTTGCCTTCCTTCATATATTCTTGAATCAATGTACATAGAAATGCAATTTTTACTAGACGTACTGCCTTATAACATATTTATTGTGATTACAATACATTTTTCAAACTATTTCTGTTAAAGATGAGTTTATCTTGTTTACAATTTAGTCTCAGAAATCAATTTGGGACTTATACCGAAGTTTGTAGACTTTTTTGAGTTAACGTATAAAAAATTCAACATTTTTATAAACTCTTAATTTTTGTATTGGCTTTGTCTTTCTATTTGATTCAAATAGATGAAATTTGTTAGAATTTGGATTAGTTCTGGCTGGTCTTTCATCCTTCTTATACTGTGAAATTTGACTTCCTTCATATATTCTTGAATCAATGTACATAGAAATGCAATTTTTACTTGACGGAATGACTTAGAACATATTACTTGTAATTACAATACATTTTTAAAACTTTTTCTGTTAAAGATGAGTTTATCAAGGTTACAATTTAGTTTCAGAAATCAATTTCGGACTTATAACGAAGCGTGTGGACTTTTTTGAGTTAACATAAATAAAATTCAACATTTTTATGACCTCTTTCTTTTTGTGTTGGCTTTGTCTTTCTATTTTATTCAAGATAGATGAAATTTGTTAGGACTTGGATTAGTTCTTCTTGGTCTTTCTTCCTTCTTCTATGGTGAAATTTGACTTCCTTCATATTTTCTTGAATAAACGTACATAGAAATGCAATTTTTACTAGACGTATTTCCTTAGAACATATTAATTGTAATTACAATACATTTTTCAAACTTTTTCTGTTAAAGATGAGTTTATCTAGTTCATAATTTAATCTCAGAAATCAATTTCCGACTTATAACGAACTGTGTAGACTTTTTGAGTTAACGTATATAAAATTCAACATTTTTATGAACACTTTATTTTTGTGTTGGCTTTGTCTTTCTATTTGGTTCAAGATAGATGAAATTTTTTAGGATTTGGATTAGTTCTGCTTGGTCTTTTGTCTTTCTTCTATAGTGAAATTTGCCTTCCTTCATATATTCTTGAATCAATGTACATAGAAATGCAATTTTTACTAGATGTACTTCCTTATAACATATATATTGTGATTACAATACATTTTTCAAACTTTTTCTGTTAAAGATGAGTTTAACTAGTTTACAATTTAGTCTCAGAAATTAACTTCCGACTTATAACGAAGAGTGTAGAATTTTTTAGTTAACGTATAAAAAATTCAACATTTTTATGAACTCTTTATTTTTGTCTTGGCTTTGTCTTTCAGTTTGATTCAAATAGATGAAATTTATTAGAATTTGGATTAGTTCTGGCTGGTCTTTCATCCTTCTTATATTGTGAAATTTGACTTCCTTCATATTTTCTTGAATCAACGTACATAGAAATGCAATTTTTACTAGACGGAATGCCTTAGAACATATTATTTGTGATTACAATACATTTTTCAAACTTTTTCTGTTAAAGATGAGTTTATCTAGGTTACAATTTCGTTTCAGAAATCAATTTCAGAGGTATAACGAAGCGTATAGACTTTTTTGAGTTAACATAAATAAAATTCAACATTTTTATGACCTCTTTCTTTTTGTGTTTGCTTTGTCTTTTTATTTGATTTAAGATAGATGAAATTTGTTAGGACTTGGATTAGTTCTTCTTGGTCTTTCATCCTTCTTCTATGGTGAAATTTGACTTCCTTCATATTTTCTTGAATCAACGTACATAGAAATGCAATTTTTACTAGATGTATTGCCTTAGAACATATTAATTGTAATTACAATACATTTTTCAAATTTTTTCTGTTAAAGATGAGTTTATCTAGTTGATAATTTAGTCTCAGATATCAAATTCCGACTTATAACGAAGTGGGTAGACTTTTTGAGTTAACGTATATAAAATTCAACATTTTTATGAACTCTTTATTTTTGTGTTGGCTTTGTCTTTATATTTGATTCAAGATAGATGCAATTTTTTAGGATTTGGATTAGTTATGCTTGCTCTTTTGTCCTTCTTCTCTAGTGAAATTTGCCTTCCTTCATATATTCTTGAATCAATGTACATAGAAATGCAATTTTTACTAGACGTACTGCCTTATAACATATTTATTGTGATTACAATACATTTTTCAATCTTTTTCTGTTAAAGATGAGTTTATCTTGTTTACAATTTAGTCTCAGAAATCAACTTCTGACTTATGACAAAGAGTGTAGACTTTTTTGAGTTAACATATAAAAATTTCAACAATTTTATGAACTCTTTATTTTTGTATTGGCTTTGTCTTTCAATTTGATTCAAATAGATGAAATTTTTTACAATTGGGATTAGTTCTGGCTGGTCTTTCATCCTTCTTCTATTGTGAAATTTGGCTTCCTTCATATTTTCTTGAATTAACGTACATAGAAATGCAATTTTTACGAGACGTAATTCCTTAGAACATATATTTTGTGATTAAAATACATTTTTCAAACTTTTTCTGTTAAAGAAGAGTTTATCTAGTTTACAATTTAGTCTCAGAAATCAATTTGGGACTTATACCGAAGTTTGTAGACTTTTTTTAATTAACGTATAAAAAATTCAACATTTTTATAAACTCTTAATTTTTGTATTGACTTTGTCTTTCTATTTGATTCAAATAGATGAAATTTGTTAGAATTTGGATTAGTTCTGGCTGGTCTTTCATCCTTCTTATATTGTGAAATTTGATTTCCTTTATATTTTCTTGAATCAACGTACATAGAAATGCAATTTTTACTTGACGGAATGACTTAGAACATATTACTTGTAATTACAATACATTTTTCAAACTTTTTCTGTTAAAGATGAGTTTATCAAGGTTACAATTTAGTTTCAGAAATCAATTTCGGACTTATAACGAAGCGTGTAGACTTTTTTGAGTTAACATAAATAAAATTCAACATTTTTATGACCTCTTTCTTTTTGTGTTGGCTTTGTCTTTCTATTTTATTCAAGATAGATGAAATTTGTTAGGACTTGGATTAGTTCTTCTTGGTCTTTCTTCCTTCTTCTATGGTGAAATTTGACTTCCTTCATATTTTCTTGAATAAACGTACATAGAAATGCAATTTTTACTAGACGTATTTCCTTAGAACATATTAATTGTAATTACAATACATTTTTCAAACTTTTTCTGTTAAAGATGAGTTTATCTAGTTCATAATTTAATCTCAGAAATCAATTTCCGACTTATAACGAACTGTGTAGACTTTTTGAGTTAACGTATATAAAATTCAACATTTTTATGAACACTTTATTTTTGTGTTGGCTTTGTCTTTCTATTTGGTTCAAGATAGATGAAATTTTTTAGGATTTGGATTAGTTCTGCTTGGTCTTTTGTCTTTCTTCTATAGTGAAATTTGCCTTCCTTCATATATTCTTGAATCAATGTACATAGAAATGCAATTTTTACTAGATGTACTTCCTTATAACATATTTATTGTGATTACAATACATTTTTCAAACTTTTTCTGTTAAAGATGAGTTTAACTAGTTTACAATTTAGTCTCAGAAATTAACTTCCGACTTATAACGAAGAGTGTAGACTTTTTTTAGTTAACGTATAAAAAATTCAACATTTTTATGAACTCTTTATTTTTGTCTTGGCTTTGTCTTTCAGTTTGATTCAAATAGATGAAATTTATTAGAATTTGGATTAGTTCTGGCTGGTCTTTCATCCTTCTTATATTGTGAAATTTGACTTCCTTCATATTTTCTTGAATCAACGTACATAGAAATGCAATTTTTACTAGACGGAATGCCTTAGAACATATTATTTGTGATTACAATACATTTTTCAAACTTTTTCTGTTAAAGATGAGTTTATCTAGGTTACAATTTCGTTTCAGAAATCAATTTCAGAGGTATAACGAAGCGTATAGACTTTTTTGAGTTAACATAAATAAAATTCAACATTTTTATGACCTCTTTCTTTTTGTGTTTGCTTTGTCTTTCTATTTGATTCAAGATAGATGAAATTTGTTAGGACTTGGATTAGTTCTTCTTGGTCTTTCATCCTTCTTCTATGGTGAAATTTGACTTCCTTCATATTTTCTTGAATCAACGTACATAGAAATGCAATTTTTACTAGACGTATTGCCTTAGAACATATTAATTGTAATTACAATACATTTTTCAAATTTTTTCTGTTAAAGATGAGTTTATCTAGTTGATAATTTAGTCTCAGATATCAAATTCCGACTTATAACGAAGTGGGTAGACTTTTTGAGTTAACGTATATAAAATTCAACATTTTTATGAACTCTTTATTTTTGTGTTGGCTTTGTCTTTATATTTGATTCAAAATAGATGAAATTTTTTAGGATTTGGATTAGTTATGCTTGGTCTTTTGTCCTTCTTCTATAGTGAAATTTGCCTTCCTTCATATATTCTTGAATCAATGTACATAGAAATGCAATTTTTACTAGACGTACTGCCTTATAACATATTTATTGTGATTACAACACATTTTTCAATCTTTTTCTGTTAAAGATGAGTTTATCTTGTTTACAATTTAGTCTCAGAAATCAACTTCTGACTTATAACAAAGAGTGTAGACTTTTTTGAGTTAACATATAAAAATTTCAACAATTTTATGAACTCTTTATTTTTGTATTGGCTTTGTCTTTCAATTTGATTCAAATAGATGAAATTTTTTACAATTGGGATTAGTTCTGGCTGGTCTTTCATCCTTCTTCTATTGTGAAATTTGGCTTCCTTCATATTTTCTTGAATTAACGTACATAGAAATGCAATTTTTACCAGACGTAATTCCTTAGAACATATATTTTGTGATTAAAATACATTTTTGAAACTTTTTCTGTTAAAGAAGAGTTTATCTAGTTTACAATTTAGTCTCAGAAATCAATTTGGGACTTATACCGAAGTTTGTAGACTTTTTTTAATTAACGTATAAAAAATTCAACATTTTTATAAACTCTTAATTTTTGTATTGGCTTTGTCTTTCTATTTGATTCAAATAGATGAAATTTGTTAGAATTTGGATTACTTCTGGCTGGTCTTTCATCCTTCTTATATTGTGAAATTTGATTTCCTTTATATTTTCTTGAATCAACGTACATAGAAATGCAATTTTTACTTGACGTAATGCCTTAGAACATATTAATTGTGAATAAAATACATTTTTCAAACTTTTTCTGTTAAAGATGAGTTTATCTAGTTTACAATTTAGTCTCAGAAATCAACTTCCGGCTTATAACGAAGAGTGTAGACTTTTTTGAGTTAACGTATACATATTTATGAATTCGTTATTTTTGTATTGGCTTTGTCTTTCTATTTGATTCAAGATAGATGAAATTTGTTAGGATTTGGATTAGTTCTGCATTGTCTTTCATCCTTCTTCTATTGTGAAATTTGACTTCCTTCACATTTTCTTGAATCAACGTACATAGAAATGCAATTTTTACCAGACGTAATTCCTTAGAACATATATTTTGTGATTAAAATACATTTTTCGAACTTTTTCTGTTAAAGAAGAGTTTATATAGTTTACAATTTAGTCTCAGAAATCAATTTGGGACTTATACCGAAGTTTGTAGACTTTTTTGAGTTAACGTATAAAAAATTCAACATTTTTATGAACTCTTAATTTTTGTATTGGCTTTGTCTTTCAATTTGATTCCAATAGATGAAATTTGTTAGAATTTGGATTAGTTCTGGCTAGTCTTTCATCCTTCTTATATTGTGAAATTTGACTTCCTTCATTTTTTCTTGAATCAACGTACATAGAAATGCAATTTTTACTAGACGGAATGCCTTAGAAAATATTATTTGTGATTACAGTACATTTTTCAAACTTTTTCTGTTAAAGAGGAGTTTATCTAGTTTACAGATTAGTCTCAGAAATGAATTTCCGACTTATAACGAACTGTGTAGACTTTTTTGACTTAACGTATATAAAATTTAACATTTTTATGAACTCTTTCTTTTTGTGTTGGCTTTCTCTTTCTATTTGATTGAAGATAGATGAAATTTGCTAGGATTTGTATTAGTTCTGCATGGTCTTTCATCCTTCTTCTATTGTGAAATTTGACTTCCTTCATATTTTCTTTAATCAACGTACATAGAAATGCAATTTTTACTAGACGTATTGCCTAAGTACATATTATTTATAATTACAATACAGTTTTCAAACTTTTTCTTTTAAAGATGAGTTTATCTAGTTTACAATTTAATCTCAGAAATCAACTTCCGACTTATAACGAAGAGTGTAAACTTTTTTGAGTTAACGTATAAAAAATTCAATATTTTTATGAACTCTTTATTTTTGTATTGGCTTTGTCTTTCAATTTGATTCAAATAAATGAAGTTTCTTAGAATTTGGATTACTTCTGGCTGGTCTTATTTCCTTCTTATATTGTGAAATTTGACTTCCTTCATATTTTCTTGAATCAACGTACATAGAAATGCAATTTTTACTCGACGTAATTCCTTAGAACATATAATTTGTGATTAAAATACATTTTTCAAACTTTTTCTGTTAAAGATGAGTTTATCTAGTTTACAATTTAGTCTCAAAAATCAACTTCCGGCTTATAACGAAGAGTGTAGACTTTTTTGAGTTGAAGTATAAAAAATCTATCATTTTTATGAATTCTTTATTTTTGTATTGGCTTTGTCTTTCTATTTGATTTAAGATAGATGAAATTTGTTAGGATTTGGATTAGTTATGCATGGTCTTTCATCCTTCTTCTATTGTGAAATTTGACTTCCTTTACATTTTCTTGAATCAACGTACATAGAAAAGTAATTTTTACTAGACGTAATTCCTTAGAACATATAATTTGTGATTAAAATACATTTTTCAAACTTTTTATGTTAAAGATGAGTTTATCTAGTTTACAATTTAGTCTCAGAAATCAATTTCGGACTTATAACGATATTTGTAGACTTTTTTGAGTTAACGTATAAAAAATTCAACATTTTTATGAACTCCTTACTTTTGTATTGGCTTTGTTTTTTAATTTGATTCAGATAGATTAAATTTGTTAGAATTTGGATTAGTTCTGGCTGGTCTTTCATCCTTCTTATATTGTGAAATTTGACTTCCTTCATTTTTTCTTGAATCAACGTACATAGAAATGCAATTTTTACTAGACGTAATGCCTTAAAACATATTAATTTTGAATACAATACATTTTTCAAACTTTTTCTATTAAAGATGAGTTTATCTAGTTTAAAATTTAGTCTCACAAATCAACTTCCGGCTTATAACGAAGAGTGTAGACTTTTTTGAGTTAACGCATATAAAATTCAACATTTTTATGAACACTTTATTTTTGTATTGGCTTTGTCTTTCAATTTTATTCAAATAGATGAAGTTTGTTAAGATTTGGATTAATTCTTCTTGGTCTTTCATCCTTCTTCTATTGTGAAATTTGACTTCCTTGATATTTTCTTGAATCAACGTACATAGAAATTAAATTTTATTAGAGGTATTACCTTAGAACATATTAATTGTAATTACAATATATTTTTCAAAAATTTTCTATTAAAGATAAATTTACCTAGTTCACAATTTAGTCTCAGAAATCAACTTCCGACTTATAACGAAGTCTGTAGACTATTTTGAGTTAACATACATAAAATTCAACATATTTATGAACTCTTTATTTTTGTATTGGCTTTGTCTTTGTATTTCTATCTGATTCAAGATAGATGAAATTTGTTAGGATTTGGATTAGTTCTGCTTGGTCTTTCAACTTTCTTCTATTGTGAAATTTGACTTCCTTCTTATTTTCTTGAATCAACGTACATAGAAATGCAACTTTTACTAGACGTATTGCCTTAGAACATATTAATTGTGATTACTATACATTTTTCAAACTTTTTCTGTTAAATTTGAGTTTATCTAGTTTACAATTTAGTCTCAAAAATCAATTTCCGACTTATAACGAAGAGTGTAGACTTTTTTGAGTTAACGTATATAAGATTCAACATTTTTATGAACTCTTTATTTTTGTGTTAGCTTTGTCTTTCTATTTGATTCAAGATAGGTGAAATTTGTTAGGAATTAGATTAATTCTGCTTGGTCTTTCATCCTTCTTTTCAAACTTTTTATGTTGAAGATGAGTTTATCTAGTTTACAAATTAGTCTCAGAAATGAATTTCCGACTTATAACGAAGTGTGTAGACTTTTTTGAGTTAACGTATATAAAATTTAACAGTTTTATCCCTCTTTCTTTTTGTGTTGGCTTTGTCTTTCTATTTGATTCAAGAAAGATGAATTTTGTTAGGATTTGGATTAGTTTGCATGGTCTTTCATCCTTCTTCGATTAGAAATTTGACTACCTTCATATTTTCTTGAATCAACGTACATAGAAATGCAATTTTTACTAGACGTAATACCTTAGAACATATTATTTGTGATTACAATATATTTTTCAAACTTTTTTCTGTTAAAGATAAGTTTATCTAGTTTACAATTTAGTTTCAGAAATCAATTTCAGACTTATAACAAAGTCTGTACACTTTTTTGATTTAATGTATAAAAAATTCAACATTTTTATGAACTCTTTATTTTTGTGTTGGATTTGTCTTTCTATTTGATTCAAGATAGGTGAAATTTGGTAGGAATTAGATTGATTCTGCTTGGTCTTTCATCCTTCTTTTCAAACTTTTTCTGTTAAAGAGGAGTTTATCTAGTTTACAGATTAGTCTCAGAAATGAATTTCCGACTTATAAAGAAGAGTGTAGACTTTTTTGAGTTAACGTATAAAAAATTCAACATTTTTATGAATTCTTTATTTTTGTATTGGCCTTGTCTTTCAATTTGATTCAAATAGATGAAATTTGTTAGATTTTGGATTAGTTCTGCCTGGTCTTTCATCCTTCTTATATTGTGAAATTTGACTTCCTTTATATTTTCTTGAATCAACGTACATAGGAATGCAATTTTTACTAGACGTATTGCCTTAGAACATATTAATTGTAATTACAATACATTTTTCAAATTTTTTCTGTTAAAGATGAGTTTATCTAGTTGATAATTTAGTCTCAGAAATCAAATTCCGACTTATAACGAAGTGTGTAGACTTTTTGAGTTAACTTATATAAAATTCAACATTTTTATGAACACTTTCTTTTTGTGTTGGCTTTGTCTTTCTATTTGGTTCAAGATAGATGAAATTTTTTAGGATTTAGATTAGTTATGCTTGGTCTTTTGTCCTTCTTCTATAGTGAAATTTGCCTTCCTTCATATATTCTTGAATCAATGTACATAGAAATGCAATTTTTACTAGACGTACTGCCTTATAACATATTTATTGTGATTACAATACATTTTTCAATCTTTTTCTGTTAAAGATGAGTTTATCTTGTTTACAATTTAGTCTCAGAAATCAACTTCTGACTTATAACAAAGAGTGTAGACTTTTTTGAGTTAACATATAAAAATTTCAACAATTTTATTAACTCTTTATTTTTGTATTGGCTTTGTCTTTCAATTTGATTCAAATAGATGAAATTTTTTACAATTTGGATTAGTTCTGGCTGGTCTTTCATCCTTCATCTATTGTGAAATTTGGCTTCCTTCATATTTTCTTGAATTAACGTACATAGAAATGCAATTTTTACCAGACGTAATTCCTTAGAACATATATTTTGTGATTAAAATACATTTTTCAAACTTTTTCTGTTAAAGAAGAGTTTATCTAGTTTACAATTTAGTCTTAGAAATCAATTTAACCTAGCAAAATTTTTTTTTTAAAAACCTAGCAAAAAAAAAATTAGAAATCAATTTGGGACTTATACCGAAGTTTGTAGACTTTTTTTAGTTAACGTATAAAAAATTCAACATTTTTATAAACACTTAATTTTTGTATTGGCTTTGTCTTTCTATTTGATTCAAATAGATGAAATTTGTTAGAATTTGGATTAGTTCTGGCTGGTCTTTCATCCGTCTTATATTGTGAAATTTAACTTCCTTCATTTTTTCTTGAATCAACGTACATAGAAATGCAATTTTTACTAGACGGAATGCCATAGAAAATTTTATTTGTGATTACAATACATTTTTCAAACTTTTTCTGTTAAAGAGGAGTTTATCTAGTTTACAATTTAGTCTCAGAAATCAACTTCCGGCTTATAACGAAGAGTGTAGACTTTTTTGAGTTAACGTATAAAAAATCTAACATTTTTATGAATTCGTTATTTTTGTATTGGCTTTGTATTTCTATTTGATTCAAGATAGATGAAATTTGTTAGGATTTGGATTAGTTCTGCATTGTCTTTCATCCTTCTTCTATTGTGAAATTTGACTTCCTTCACATTTTCTTGAATCAACGTACATAGAAAAGCAATTTTTACTAGACGTAATTCCTTAGAACATATAATTTGTGATTAAAATACATTTTTCGAACTTTTTCTGTTAAAGATGAGTTTATCTAGTTTACAATTTAGTCTCAGAAATCAATTTCGGACTTATAACGAAGTTTGTAGACTTTTTTGAGTTAACATATAAAAATTTCAACAATTTTATTAACTCTTTATTTTTGTATTGGCTTTGTCTTTCAATTTGATTCAAATAGATGAAATTTTTTACAATTTGGATTAGTTCTGGCTGGTCTTTCATCCTTCTTCTATTGTGAAATTTGGCTTCCTTCATATTTTCTTGAATTAACGTACATAGAAATGCAATTTTTACCAGACGTAATTCCTTAGAACATATATTTTGTGATTAAAATACATTTTTAAAACTTTTTCTGTTAAAGAAGAGTTTAGTCTTAGAAATCAATTTTGGACTTATACCGAAGTTTGTAGACTTTTTTTAGTTAACGTATAAAAAATTCAACATTTTTATAAACTCTTAATTTTTGTATTGGCTTTGTCTTTCTATTTGATTCAAATAGATGAAATTTGTTAGAATTTGGATTAATTCTGGCTGGTCTTTCATCCGTCTTATATTGTGAAATTTAACTTCCTTCATTTTTTCTTGAATCAACGTACATAGAAATGCAATTTTTACTAGACGGAATGCCTTAGAAAATATTATTTGTGATTACAATACATTTTTCAAACTTTTTCTGTTAAAGATGAGTTTATCTAGTTTACAATTTAGTCTCAGAAATCAACTTCTGGCTTATAACGAAGAGTGTAGACTTTTTTGAGTTAACGTATAAAAAATCTAACATTTTTATGAATTCGTTATTTTTGTATTGGCTTTGTCTTTCTATTTGATTCAAGATAGATGAAATTTGTTAGGATTTGGATTAGTTCTGTATTGTCTTTCATCCTTCTTCTATTGTGAAATTTGACTTCCTTCACATTTTCTTGAATCAACGTACATAGAAAAGCAATTTTTACTAGACGTAATTCCTTAGAACATATAATTTGTGATTAAAATACATTTTTCGAACTTTTTCTGTTAAAGATGAGTTTATCTAGTTTACAATTTAGTCTCAGAAATCAATTTCGGACTTATAACGAAGTTTGTAGACTTTTTTGAGTTAACGTATAAAAAATTCAACATTTTTGTGAACTCTTTATTTTTGTATTGGCTTTGTCTTTCAATTTGATTCAAATAGATGAAGTTTGTTAGAATTTGGATTAGTTCTGGCTGGTCTTTCATCCGTCTTATATTGTGAAATTTAACTTCCTTCATTTTTTCTTGAATCAACGTACATAGAAATGCAATTTTTATTAGACGGAATGCCTTAGAAAATATTATTTGTGATTACAATACATTTTTCAAACTTTTTCTGTTAAAGAGGAGTTTATCTAGTTTACAGATTAGTCTCAGAAATGAATTTCCGACTTATAACGAACTGTGTAGACTTTTTTGAGTTAACGTATATAAAATTAAACATTTTTATGAACTCTTTCTTTTTGTGTTGGCTTTCTCTTTCTATTTGATTCAAGATAGATGAAATTTGCTAGGATTTGTATTAGTTCTACATGGTCTTTCATCCTTCTTCTATTGTGAAATTTGACTTCCTTCATATTTTCTTTAATCAACGTACATAGAAATGCAATTTTTACTAGACGTATTGCCTAAGAACATATTATTTATAATTACAATACAGTTTTCAAACTTTTTCTTTTAAAGATGAGTTTATCTAGTTTACAATTTAATCTCAGTAATCAACTTCAGACTTATAACGAAGAGTGTAAACTTTTTTGAGTTAACGTATAAAAAATTCAATATTTTTATGAACTCTTTATTTTTGTATTGGCTTTGTCTTTCAATTTGATTCAAATAAATGAAGTTTCTTAGAATTTGGATTAGTTCTGGCTGGTCTTTCCTCCTTCTTATATTGTGAAATTTGACTTCCTTCATATTTTCTTGAATCAACGTACATAGAAATGCAATTTTTACTAGACGTAATTCCTTAGAACATATAATTTGTGATTAAAATACATTTTTCAAACTTTTTCTGTTAAAGATGAGTTTATCTAGTTTATAATTTAGTCTCACAAATCAACTTCCGGCTTATAACGAAGAGTGTAGACTTTTTTGAGTTAACGTATAAAAAATCTAACATTTTTATGAATTCTTTATTTTTGTATTGGCTTTGTCTTTCTATTTGATTCAAGATAGATGAAATTTGTTAGGATTTGGATTAGTTATGCATGGTCTTTCATCCTTCTTCTATTGTGAAATTTGACTTCCTTCACATTTTCTTGAATCAACGTACATAGAAAAGTAATTTTTACTAGACGTAATTCCTTAGAACATATAATTTGTGATTAAAATACATTTTCAAACTTTTTATGTTAAAGATGAGTTTATCTAGTTTACAATTTAGTCTCAGAAATCAATTTCGGACTTATAACGATGTTTGTAGACTTTTTTGAGTTAACGTATAAAAAATTCAACATTTTTATGAACTCCTTATTTTTTTATTGGCTTTGTCTTTTAATTTGATTCAGATAGATTAAATTTGTTAGAATTTGGATTAGTTCTGGCTGGTCTTTCATCCTTCTTATATTGTGAAATTTGACTTCCTTCATTTTTTCTTGAATCAACGTACATAGAAATGCAATTTTTACTAGACGTAATGCCTTAGAACATATTAATTTTGAGTACAATACATTTTTCAAACTTTTTCTATTAAAGATGAGTTTATCTAGTTTAAAATTTAGTCTCACAAATCAACTTCCGGCTTATAACGAAGAGTGTAGACTTTTTTGAGTTAACGTATAAAAAATCTAACATTTTTATGAATTCTTTTTTTTTTTGTATTGGCTTTGTCTTTGTATTTGATCAAAGATAGATGAAATTTGTTAGGATTTGGATTAGTTCTGCATGGTCTTTCATCCTTCTTCTATTGTGAAATTTGACTTCCTTCATATTTTCTTGAATCAACGTACTTAGAAATGCAATTTTTACTAGACGTAATTCCTTAGAACATATAATTTGTGATTAAAATACAGTTTTCCAACTTTTTCTGTTAAAGATGAGTTTATCTTGTTTACAATTTAGTCTCAGAAATCAATTTCCGACTTATACCGAAGTTTGTAGACTTTTTTAAGTTAACGCATATAAAATTCAACATTTTTATGAACACTTTATTTTTGTATTGGCTTTGTCTTTCAATTTTATTCAAATAGATGAAGTTTGTTAAGATTTGGATTAATTCTTCTTGGTCTTTCATCCTTCTTCTATTGTGAAATTTGACTTCCTTGATATTTTCTTGAATCAACGTACATAGAAATTAAATTTTATTAGAGGTATTACCTTAGAACATATTAATTGTAATTACAATATATTTTTCAAAAATTTTCTATTAAAGATAAATTTACCTAGTTCACAATTTAGTCTCAGAAATCAACTTCCAACTTATAACGAAGTCTGTAGACTATTTTGAGTTAACATATATAAAATTCAACATATTTATGAACTCTTTATTTTTGTATTGGCTTTGTCTTTGTATTTCTATCTGATTCAAGATAGATGAAATTTGTTAGGATTTGGATTAGTTCTGCTTGGTCTTTCAACTTTCTTCTATTAGGAAATTGACTTCCTTCATATTTTCTTGAATCAACGTACATAGAAATGCAACTTTTACTAGACGTATTGCCTTAGAACATATTAATTGTGATTACTATACATTTTTCAAACTTTTTCTTTTAAATTTGAGTTTATCTAGTTTACAATTTAGTCTCAAAAATCAATTTCCGACTTATAACGAAGAGTGTAGACTTTTTTGAGTTAACGTATATAAGATTCAACATTTTTATGAACTCTTTATTTTTGTGTTAGCTTTGTCTTTCTATTGGATTCAAGATAGGTGAAATTTGTTAGGAATTAGATTAATTATGCTTGGTCTTTCATCCTTCTTTTCAAACTTTTTATGTTGAAGATGAGTTTATCTAGTTTACAAATTAGTCTCAGAAATGAATTTCCGACTTATAACGAAGTGTGTAGACTTTTTTGAGTTAACGTATATAAAATTTAACAGTTTTATCACTCTTTCTTTTTGTGTTGGCTTTGTCTTTCTATTTGATTCAAGAAAGATGAATTTTGTTAGGATTTGGATTAGTTTGCATGGTCTTTCATCCTTCTTCGATTAGAAATTTGACTACCTTCATATTTTCTTGAATCAACGTACATAGAAATGCAATTTTTACTAGACGTAATACCTTAGAACATATTATTTGTGATTACAATATATTTTTCAAACTTTTTCTGTTAAAGATAAGTTTATCTAGTTAACAATTTCGTTTCAGAAATCAATTTCAGACTTATAACAAAGTCTGTACACTTTTTTGATTTAATGTATAAAAATTCAACATTTTTATGAACTCTTTATTTTTGTGTTGGATTTGTCTTTCTATTTGATTCAAGATAGGTGAAATTTGGTAGGAATTGGATTGATTCTGCTTGGTCTTTCATCCATCTTTTCAAACTTTTTATGTTAAAGAGGAGTTTATCTAGTTTACAGATTAGTCTCAAAAATGAATTTCCGACTTATAACGAAGAGTGTAGACTTTTTTGAGTTAACGTATAAAAAATTCAACATTTTTATGAATTCTTTATTTTTGTATTGGCTTTGTCTTTCAATTTGATTCAAATAGATGAAATTTGTTAGATTTTGGATTAGTTCTGCCTGGTCTTTCATCTTTCTTATATTGTGAAATTTGACTTCCTTCATATTTTCTTGAATCAACGTACATAGAAATGCAATTTTTACTAGACGTAATGCCTTAGAACATAATAATTGTGAATACAATACATTTTCCAAACTTTTTCTGTTAAAGATGAGTTTATCTAGTTTACAATTTAGTCTCAGAAATCAACTTCCGACTTATAACGAAGAGTGTAGACTTTTTTGAGTTAACATATAAAAAATCTAACATTTTTATGAATTCTTTATTTTTGTATTGGCTTTGTCTTTCAATTTGATTCAAATAGATGAAATTTGTTGGAATTTGGATTAGTTCTGCCTTGGCTTTAATCCTTCTTCTATTGGGAAATTTGACTTCCTTCATATTTTCTTGAATCAACGTACACAGAAATGCAATTTTTACTAGACGTAATGCCTTAGAACATATTATTTGTGATTACAATACATTTTCCAAACTTTTTCTGTTAAAGATGAGTTTATCTAGTTTACAATTTAGTCTCACAAATCAGATGTATAACGAATTGTGTAGACTTTTTTGAGTTAACGTATATAAAATTCAATGTTTTTATGAAAACATTTTTTTTTGTGTTGGCTTTGTCTTTCTATTTGGTTCAAGATAGATGAAATTTTTTTGGATTTGGATTAGTTCTGCTTGGTCTTTCGTCCTTCTTCTATAGTGAAATTTGACTTCCTTCATATATTCATGAATCAACGTACATGGAAATACAATTTTTACTAGACGTACTGCCTTAGAACATATTAATTGTGATTACAATACATTTTTCAAACTTTTTCTGTTAAAGATGAGTTTATCCAGTTTACAAATTAATTTCCGAAATCAATTTCAGATGTATAACGAAGTGTGTAGACTTTTTTGAGTTAACGTATATAAAAATCAACATTTTTATGAACTCTTTCTTTTTGTGTTGGCTTTGTCTTTCAATTTGATTCAAGATAGATGAAATTTGTTAGATTTTGGATTAGTTCTGGCTGGTCTTTCATCCTTCTTATATTGTGAAATTTGACTTCCTTCATATTTTCTTGAATCAACTTACATAGAAATGCAATTTTTACTAGACGTAATGCCTTAGAACATATTATTTATGAATACCATACATTTTCCAACCTTTTTCTGTTAAAGATGAGTTTATCTAGTTTACAATTTAGTCTCAGAAATCAACTTCCGACTTATAACGAAGAGTGTATACTTTTTTGAGTTAACATATAAAAAATCTAACATTTTTATGAATTATTTATTTTTGTATTGGCTTTGTCTTTCAATTTGATTCAAATAGATGAAATTTGTTGGAATTTGGATTAGTTCTGCCTGGGCTTTAATCCTTCTTCTATTGTGAAATTTGACTTCCTTCATATTTTCTTGAATCAACGTACATAGAAATGCAATTTTTACCAGACGTAATGCCTTAGAACATATTATTTGTGATTACAATACATTTTTCAATCTTTTTCTGTTAAAGATGAGTTTATCTAGTTTCCAATTTAGTCTCAGAAATCAATTTCCGACTTATAACGAAGTGTGTAGACTTTTTGAGTTAACGTATATAAAATTCAACATTTTTATGAACACTTTGTTTTTGTGTTGGCTTTGTCTTTTTATTTGGTTCAAGATAGATGAAATTTTTTAGGATTATGATTAGTTCTGCTTGGTCTTTCGTCTTTCTTCTATAGTGAAATTTGACTTCCTTCATATATTCATGAATCAACGTAAATAGAAATACAATTTTTACTAGACGTACTGCCTTAGAACATATTAATTGTGATTACAATACGTTTTTCAAACTTTTTCTGTTAAAGATGAGTTTTTGCGCATTCAGTTTTAGTTAGTAGGGCAAAGTCGTTGAGTACTGATGCATTAAATACTAAGCCTGGTGGGACTGTTGAATTGGGTAGAACTAGACTTCCTAATCCGGGTAGGATTCCTGTTTCGGAAGCTATTTATACTCTTGTTTGTGTAGCTGTGGAAGAGAGTTCTGAATACGTCTCTTCAAACAAGTTTGATATCTTGGATAGTATTCTTGTGGGTGAAACGGAAAGTGTACATGAGCTTGGGCATATTGATGAAGTTTCACGTAAGGCTAAGCATCAACAACTTTTGGCTTTTCATGCTAGACTAGACACTTTGAGGGATGTTGATGTTTTAACCGATTTGGATGAGGAATCAGAGCTAGGAGTTCGAGCAAGAAAAGGTTCTTCTCCAAGAGTAAAATCCTCCTCAAGTACTTCTGAAGTTCAGTTAACCAATAATCAAAATCCTATTGTTTAAATGCGGGTGTTGTTTGGGAATATCAATGGAGTTGCACGTGATGTAGCTCAAGATAAACCAAAGGAGTTGATTAGAGATTTTAAACCTGATGTTTTTGGTATTGCTGAACCAAAAGTTCCCTATTCTGCTGGGTTCAGATATGGTTTGCTTAGAGAAGGTTATTCTTCTCATGTTATTAATAATGCTTCTTCTTCTGGTATTGCTAATATTTGGGTTTGTTATTCAAATACGCTAAATATTTCAATTGTCAATGTCAGTAAGCAGGCAATAACGGTTGAGGTGGATGGTGTACATGTTTCTTTTGTCCATGCTAGCTATATTCAGGTTACTAGGAGGAGTCTTTGGCAGCAACTTGTTAGTTCTGGTGATGGTAATCCTTGGTTAGTCATTGGGGATTTTAACTGTATTCTTCGTTTGGATGAGAAGAAGGGTGGTCTTGAACCTAGAACCTCAGCTATTAATGAGTTTTCAGATTGGTTGGATGACAACAATCTTTTTGAAGATGATGCCTTGGGAAGTAAGTTCACTTGGACGAATAGACAATCAGGTATGACTAGAATTATTAGTAAACTTGATCGTGCTATTATTAATGCGGCTTGGCTTGAAAAATTTGAGAATTGGCGGTGTAAAGCTCTTCCTAGGGAAGTTTCTGACCATTCTACTCTTTTGGGTTTTCCTTTTGCTGTTCCAAGACCCAAAAGAACTCCTTTTCGAGTTCAAAAGATGTGGTTCTTACATTCTGATATCCTTCGTATGGTTAGAGATAGTTGGAATATGCCTATTTCTGGGTCTTTTGATTTTATTTTCACTCAAAAATTAAAGAGACTTAAAGGAATTATCAAGGAATGGAATCTTCGTGTTTTTGGTAATGTGCATTCTAGGTTAAAGCAGGATCAGTTGAGGTTTGAGGCAGCTGCTCTTCTTTCTGATGATAACCCGGATGACATTACTAAGCTAAATATTACGAAGGATGCTATGGCTAAACTTAATGATACTCGTGCTCAGTTGAATACTATGCTTAAGCAGAAATCTAGAAATAAGTGGCTTGTGGAGGGTTCAAGTAACACTAATTTCTTTCATAATAGCATTAGAATTCGTCGAAGTTCTAACACTATCTCAGAACTTGTTGACAGTGCAGGCAATACTATTTCTGATTATGAGCTGCTTAGAAATCATGTTGTGCACTATTATGAGGACAAGTTTCATGGGCCGGAGATGGAGATTGATCCTATTTTATTTGACTATGGTCATATTAGCATCTCGGAGGAGGAAAGTTTAGCCATGGACAGAATTCCATCTTCTGAGGAGATTAAACAAGCAGTTTTTGATCTAGGGGCAGACAGTGCTCCAGGGCCGGATGGGTTTTCTGGATGTTTCTATAGACACTGCTGGGATATTATTCAAGATGATTTATTAAGAGCCGTTATTTATTGCTGGAATTCTGGTCATATCCCAAATGGAGTAAATTCTAGTCTAATTGTTTTGATTCCCAAGGTAAGAGGTGCTAATTCTCTTCGTAATTTTCGTCCTATTGGTCTCAGTAATTTTTTCTTCAAAATCTTTACTAAGATCTTAGCTACTAGACTGGGGAGCGTTTTAGATAAACTTGTTTCTGAAGAACAGGTGGCTTTCATGAAAGGGCGTAACATCCATGAAAACATTAGTCTGGCTTCTGAATTGATTAATGAACTTCATATCAATCGTAAGGATGGTAATTTGGGCCTTAAGCTTGATATCTCTCAAGATTTTGACACGGTCAGTTGGTCTTTTGTCTTGGAGGTTTTTCGTAGGTATGGTTTCTCGGAGCAATGGTGCACTTGGATTTCTCATATCTTCAATTTTGCTAGAATCTCTATTCTCTTGAATGGCAGTCCGGAGGGTTTTTTCAAGATAAATAGAGGTTTACGTCAGGGAGATCCTCTTTCTCCCTTGATCTTTGTTTTGATGGAAGATGTCCTTAGCAGAAATATCACAAAGCTTTTTGCAGAGAAGAAGATGTCTTACATGGTAACTAGAGGTGGTATTTCTCCTACTCATCTCTTTTTTGCTGATGATATTATGATTTTCTGTAAAGGAAATTTGCGGAGCATTAATAATCTGGTGGATCTGTTGGGTAAGTATCAGCGTGCTTCGGGTCAATCTGTTTGTCGCCAAAAGAGTAAAATTTATTATGGTGGTGGTTCGTTGAGTAGACGTAATTATCTTGTTGATTATTTGGGTATGAGTGTTGCTTCTTTCCCTGATCGTTATTTGGGTGTTCAAATAATGCCTGGTGCTGTTAGGTATCATCATATTGCAAATGTGGTTGAGAAGATTAAAACCCAGCTTGCTGGTTGGAAGGGTTTTCTTTTATCTTTTCATGACCGCATTGTGCTTGTTAAATCTGTTATTTCGAGTTATTCCATTCATAATATGGCTATTTATAAGTGGCCTAGCAAGTTCATTGTGCAATGTGAGCGTGCAATTAGGAATTTTATTTGGTCTGGTGACTCTAATGTCAGTCGTGCTGTTGTGGTGGCGTATGATAAAATCTGTTGCCCTTTTGAGGAGGGGGGTTTGGGTTTATCTCGTATGGCTACTATGAATTCTGCAATGTTGATGAAGTTATGGTGGAAAATCAGTACTTCTAAGAAGAATTGGGCATGTTATCTTAAGGCTAAATTTTTTAGTCGAAGAGGCTACATTAAGACTTATGGGGTGAAGTCTACCATTCTTCCAGGCATTAGAAGGGTTTATAAATATGTGGAGGCTAACACTAAAGTTATTCTTGGTGATGGCAGGTCTACTTCTCTCTATTATGATGTTTGGTATGGAGAAAAATGTTTTGCAGAGATTCTAGATGATTTTACTCTTGACAGATTGGTTTTGGTGAGTGATTGTTATAGGGATAACCAATGGGTTTTCTCTGAAAATCACTTGAACTGTTTACTCGCGGCTGGTGTGGATATGCATAATCTTCCTTTGCCAAATGGGGGTGAAGATAAGAGAGTTTGGATGCCAAACTTTTCAGGTGATTTTTCGGTAAGTTCTGCCAAGGAACTTATTCGTCAGAAACATGGTAGATTCAATGCAGCGTCTATGCTGTGGAGGAAGGAAATTCACCCTAATCTTGCGGCTCAAAACTGGAAATTCATTCGTGGTGCTTGTGCCACTTTGGATATCATTCAATCTAGGTTCAAAATTAATTTGGCTAACAAGTGTGTTCTGTGTGAAACTGAGGAAGAATCTCTAGAACATATTCTTTTTCATTGTTCTTTTGCAGCTCGTGCGTGGTCTTGGATTTCTTATATCTTTGGTATGTCAGCAAATTTCAACATTGTGGCTTCTTTCAAGGCAGCGAAGGGAAGAAGTGCAATTGTCCGTGACTTGTGGCTGGTGGCGAACTTAGTAATCAGGTCAGAACTTTGGGCTATGCGCAACAAATGCATCTTTGAGAAACAGAAACCGATCTGGAGTCTTTTTTCTAAAAGAGTGCTGAAGCTAATACAAGAATATTCAGTCCGCCTAAAAGGGTTTATGCGCAACAGTGTGGATGATATGGTGCTGTTGGATTACTTCCGTGTGATTCATAGAAGTGTTAGACACCAGCAGCCTATTGAAGTGTTATGGAAGCCTCCGGATCTTAATGAGATTCTAATTTGTTGTGATGGAGCAGCGCGTGGGAATCCAGGCATTGCGGGTGCAGGAGTGGTGGCAAGAGACTCTAGCTGTGCAGTTCTTGGTGCTTTGAGTATTGGTCTTGGAGTTACTACAAACTATTTGGCGGAACTATATGCAATTATAATTGGTATGGAATGGGCTATGCAATGGAATTATGATCGTATTTGTGTGCAATCTGATTCCTGTGGAGTAGTTCAATCTTTACAAAGCTCTTCTATTCCTTGGTTTGCAAGAGCAAGATGGGAGAGGTTATGCAATCATTATATTTCTATAAGGATTATTCATACTTTCAGAGAGGTGAATTTTTCAGCAGATAAGATGGCTAAGAATGGTTGTTATCTAGATAATGAAGAAGGAATTCAGTATGAAGGAAGACCTGATTTTTTAATTTCTGTTGAAAACCCTAATGTTTCTTATTATCGGTTCAAGTAGTGTTACAAGTTTTTGGGGTTGCTGTAACCTCTTTTCTTGTACTCTACTTTTTGTAAATTTTGTTATCTATTAATACAATATTTGACTTATCAAAAAAAGTATATAAAACTCAACATTTTTATGAACTCTTTCTTTTTGTGTTGGCTTTGTCTTTCTATTTGATTCAAGATAGATGAAATTTGTTAGGATTTGGATTAGTTCTTCTTGGTCTTTCATCCTTCTTCTATAGTGAAATTTGACTTCCTTCATATTTTCTTGAATCAACGTACATAGAATCGCAATTTTTACTAGACGTATTGCCTTAGAACTTATTAATTGTAATTACAATACATTTTTCAAACTTTTTCTGTTAAAGATGAGTTTATCTAGTTTACAATTTAGTCTCAGAAATCAACTTCCGACTTATAACGAAGAATGTAGACTTTTTTGAGTTAACGTATAAAAACTTCAACATTTTTATGAACTTTTTATTTTTGTATTGGCTTTGTCTTTCAATTTGATTCAAATAGATGAAATTTGTTACAATTTGGATTAGTTCTGGCTGGTCTTTCATCCTTCTATTGTGAAATTTGGCTTCCTTCATATCTTCTTGAATTAACGTACATAGAAATGCAATTTTTACTAGACGTAATTCCTTGGAACATATAATTTGTGATTAAAATACATTTTTCAAACTTTTTCTGTTAAAGATGAGTTTATCTAGTTTACAATTTAGTCTCAGAAATCAATTTCCGACTTATACCGAAGTTTGTAGACTTTTTTGAGTTAACGTATAAAAAATTCAACATTTTTATGAACTCTTTATTTTCGTATTGGCTTTGTCTTTCAATTTGATTCAAATAGATGAAATTTGTTAGATTTTGGATTAGTTCTGGCTGGTCTTTCATCCTTCTTATATTGTGAAATTTGACTTCCTTCATGTTTTCTTGAATCAACGTACATAGAAATGCAATTTTTACTAGACGTAATGCCTTAGAACATATTAATTGTGAATACAATACATTTTCCAAACTTTTTCTGTTAAAGATGAGTTTATCTAGTTTACAATTTAGTCTCAGAAATCAACTTCCGACTTATAACGAAGAGTGTAGACTTTTTTGAGTTAATATATAAAAAATCTAACATTTTTATGAATTCTTTATTTTTGTATTGGCTTTGTCTTTCAATTTGATTCAAATAGATGAAATTTGTTGGAATTTGGTTTAGTTCTGCCTGGGCTTTAATCCTTCTTCTATTGTGAAATTTGACTTCCTTCATATTTTCTTGAATCAACGTACATAGAAATGCAATTTTTACTAGACGTAATGCCTTAGAACATATTATTTGTGATTACAATACATTTTTCAAACTTTTTTTGTTAAAGATGAGTTTATCTAGTTTACAATTTAGTCTCAGAAACAAATTTCAGATGTATAACGAAGTGTGTAGTCTTTTTTGAGTTAACGTATATAAAACTCAACATTTTTATGAACTCTTTCTTTTTGTGTTGGCTTTGTATTTTTATTTGATTCAAGATAGATGAAATTTGATAGGATTTGGATTAGTTCTTCTTGGTCTTTCATCCTTCTTCTATTGTGAAATTTGACTTCCTTCATATTTTCTTGAATCAACGTACATAGAAATGCAATTTTTACTAGAAGTAATGCCTTAGAACATATTATTTGTGATTACAATACATTTTTCAATCTTTTTCTGTTAAAAATGAGTTTATCTATTTTCCAATTTAGTCTCAGAAATCAATTTCCGACTTATAACGAAGTGTGTAGACTTTTTTGAGTTAACGTATATAAAATTCAACATTTTTATGAACACTTTGTTTTTGTGTTGGCTTTGTCTATCTATTTGGTTCAAGATAGATGAAATTTTTTAGGATTTGGATTAGTTCTGCTTGGTCTTTCGTCCTTCTTCTATAGTGAAATTTGACTTCCTTCATATATTCATGAATCAACGTACATAGAAATACAATTTTTACTAGACGTACTTCCTTAGAACATATTCATTGTGATTACAATACATTTTTCAAACTTTTTCTGTTAAAGATGAGTTTATCCAGTTTACAAGTTAATTTCAGAAATCAATTTCAGATGTATAACGAAGTGTGTAGAGTTTTTTGAGTTAACGTATATAAAACTCAACATTTTTATGATCTCTTTCTTTTTGTGTTGGCTTTGTCTTTCTATTTGATTCAAGATAGATGAAATTTGTTAGGGTTTGGATTAGTTCTTCTTGGTCTTTCATCCTTCTTCTATTGTGAAATTTGACTTCCTTCATATTTTCTTGAATCAACTTACATAGAATTGCAATTTTTACTAGACGTATTGCCTTAGAACATATTAATTGTAATTACAATACATTTTTCAAACTTTTTCTGTTAAAGATGAGTTTATGTAGTTTACAATTTAGTCTCAGAAATCAATTTCCGACTTATAACGAAGTGTGTAGACTTTTTGAGTTAACGTATATAAAATTCAACATTTTTATGAATACTTTGTTTTTGTGTTGTCTTTGTCTTTCTATATTATTCAAGATAGATGAAATTTGTTAGGATTTGGATTAGTTCTGCTTGGTCTTTTGTCCTTCTTCTCTAGTGAAATTTGACTTCCTTCATATATATTCTTGAATCAACGTACATAGAAATGTAATTTTTATTAGACATACTTCCTTAGAACATATTTATTGTGATTACAATACATTTTTCAAACTTTTTCTGTTAAAGATGAGTTTATCTAGTTTACAATTTAGTCTCGGAAATCGACTTCCGACTTATAACGAAGAGTGTAGACTTTTTTGAGTTAACGTATAAAAAATTCAACATTTTTATGAACTCTTTATTTTTTTCTTGGATTTTCCTTTCAATTTGATTCAAATAGATGAAATTTGTTACAATTTGGATTAGTTCTGGATGGTCTTTCATCCTTCTTTTATTGTGAAATTTGGCTTCCTTCATATTTTCTTGAATCAACGTACACAGAAATGTAATTTTTACTAGACGTAATGGCTTAGAACATATTTATTGTGATTACAATACATTTTTCAAACTTTTTCTGTTAAAGATGATTTTATCTAGTTTACAATTTAGACTCAGAAATCAACTTCCGACTTATAACGAAGAATGTAGACATTTTTGAGTTCACGTATAAAAAATCTAACATTTTTATGAATAGTTTATTTTTGTATTGGCTTTGTCTTTCAATTTGATTCATATAGATGAAATTTGTTGGAATTTGGATTAGTTCTGCCTGGGCCTTTATCCTTCTTCTATTATGAAATTTGACTTCCTTCATATTTTCTTGAATCAACGTACATAGAAATGCAATTTTTACTAGACGTACTGCCTAGAACATATTATTTGTGATTACAATACATTTTTCAAACTTTTTCTGTTAAAGATGAGTTTATCTAGCTTACTATTTAGTCTTAGAAATCAATTTCAGATGTATAACGAAGTGTGTAGACTTTTTTGAGTTAATGTATATAAAATTCAACATTTTTATGAACTCTTTCTTTTTGTGTTGGTTTTGTCTTTCTGTTTGATTCAAGATAGATGAAATTTGTTAGGATTTGGATTGTTCTTCTTGGTCCTTCATCCTTCTTCTAATGTGAAATTTGACTTCCTTCACATTTTCTTGAATCAACGTACATAGAAATGTAATTTTTACAAATATTGCCTTAGAACATGTTAATTGTAATTATAATACATTTTTCAAACTTTTTCAGTTAAAGATGAGTTTATCTAGTTTATAATTTAGTCTCAGAAATCAACTTCTGACTTATAACAAAGAGTGTAGACTTTTTTGAGTTAACGTATAAAAAATTCAACATTTTTATGAACTCTTTATTTTTTGTATTGGCTTTTTCTTTCAATTTGATTCAAGATAGAGAAATGTGTTAGGATTTGGATTAGTTCTGCTTGGTCTTTCGTCCTTCTTCAATTGAGTAATTTGACTTCCTTCATATATTCTTGAATCAACATACACAGAAATGCAATTTTTACTTGAAGTAATGGCTTAGAACATATTTATTGTGATTACAATACATTTTTCAAACTTTTTCTGTTAAAGATGAGTTTATCTTGTTTACAATTTAGTATCAGAAATCAACTTCCGACTTATAACAAAGAGTGTAGACTTTTTTGAGTTAACATATATAAAATTCAACATTTTTGTGAACACTTTCTTTTTGTGTTGGCTTTGTCTTTCAATTTGATTCAAATAGATGAATTTTGTTAGAGTTTGGATTAGTTCTGGCTGGTCTTTAATTTGAGGGCAAAAACTTGAGAGGAAAGAGAAACTCTGGCGAAAACACTAGGGTTTAGGTTTTTTTCACGTAGGTTTCATAGTTCAACACAGATTCAATATGGTAGAAGATAATCATAGTTCATCACGGATTCAGCAACACCAATCCTTTGCGGACAAGGTAAAGGCAAAATAAACCCTAAAGCCAACAGGAGTTGATATTACTAGTTTACCTAATCCTACTCTGATTGATGGAGAACCATCCCTTGTTATACCCGCGGATTTCTATGAAGAGGGTTGTAACCCCTTTCAACACAGCTTCATTGCAAGATTAAACTTCACGGGACTGAAGTTCTTTGAGGTAAAAACAGTTTTAATCTCTCAATGGCAGATTAATCCTAATTCTGTTAGGTTTATGACTATGGGAAAAGGTTTCTTTGTTATTATGCTACAAGATGAGGAAACTAAGGAGAGAATCAGACGTACAAAGTGGTTTGTTCAACAGCATGAACTCAAGTTAATGGATTGGTACCCAGGTTTTGATCCTGATCGTCAAAAAACTTCCCATGCAAACGTATGGGTTCACTTTCCTGGTTTACATGCAGAACTATGGACTGAGAATAACTTGTTATCTATGGGAAAAGTTTTAGGGACTCCTATTGTGGTTGATCAAAGAACCCTAAATCTGGAGTATGGAAACTTTGCATCAGTTTTGGTAGATGTGGATTTTGCAAAACACATTCCAAGTAGAATTAAGATAACAGCTGGGGGGAGGACGTTTTGGCAATACTTGGATATCCCAAAATCACCTAAATTCTGTATGAAGTGCTGTATAATTGGTCATAATGATGCTGAATGTAGAAGGCAACCAAAGAATGATGAGAAAACGTCTAAGGCTGATGCGAAAGGGGAGTGGCAGAATGTGCGTAATAGGAGAAACCGTAAGGTAGGTGATGGAGATGATGCAACCGCGGATACAAACGCTGTTGCTGTAGGTGTTGGTGCTGCTGTAGGTGGTGTGAACGTTGGTGCTGTTGTGGTTCATGATGTTGTTAACGGTGCTGGTGGTAATGTGGATGATGCTCTTGCTGTAGGGCATGGTGGAGCTGTGGTGAATAGGGTGGTTGAAGATGGTTTAGTGGAGAGTGCTGTTGGTTTGGAGCAAACTATTCAGCTAGAGAATGAATTAGCGTCTACTGAAGCCAATCTTCATGCAGCGTCTGCAGCTTTTGAGAAGGCTAAGGAGGCGTTAGCATTGAAAAAGAGTTTGCCTAGAGGGTTGTCCATGGTTGAAATTGCAACCTCATCTAAGTCAGCTAAGAGTGGTGAATTGGCAAGAACTAATCACTCTAGTGATAGGAATGAGGCTAGTTCTTCTTTTACGCCGGTTGAGGCTGGTAATAAGTCTTTGCAAGACATGGTGGTTGATAATATTGAGGATATCTCAAGCTATAGAGATGTTGCTGAAACTTCTATTGTGGTTTCTCCTAATAAGTTCAATGTCTTGAATGATGAGTTGGGTGTTGATAATGATGATGTTGAACACTCTTCTGGAGGGGGTTCGGAGGCTGCTGAAAACTCTTCTGGAGGTAGTTCGGATGAAGAGTTGACGCCTGAGAAAGCTTCATCAGGTGTTAAGGGTGTTAAGTGGGCGGAAATTCCAGTGGATATGCCAAAGAAAAGTAGGAAACAAACCGGGTTTTTATTACAAGTTCTAGTTCTTCTCAGCAACGTTTTAATGATTCCAAATCAGATTCGGATTCTGAAGTGAATGCTTTGGGAAACCGAGTTAGGAAGGGTGTCTCACCTGTTTTACAAAGTAGGATTCCTAGCAAGATTCCACAAGCTATTCATAAATATAAAAAGAGTGTTTCCTGATGAGAGTTCTCTATTGGAATATTAATGGGGTGGCGAAGGTGGAAGCGGGTAGTAAGTTACGTAAGTTGGTGCATGAGTTCAAGCCGGTGGTACTTTGTATTGCTGAGCCTAAGATTCGTTGCACTGACAATGTTATGATAAGGTTAAATTTGGCTGGTAATAATAAAAAGGTAATTCATAATTCTACTTCTAATTCTTTGGGTAATTTGTGGATTCTTTGGGATGATTGTATTTAGGAGCCGGTGGTGATTAATATGTCTAGGCAGGCCATTACAGTTAAAACTGAGGGGTTTTTTATCTCTTTTGTTCATGCTAGTTATATTCAAGTTTTTCGAAGGAGGCTTTGGAGTCAACTTGCTGCGGTTGATGTAACTACTCCTTGGTTGGTTATGGGTGATTTCAATTGTGTGCTTCGTCAAGATGAAAAGAAAGGGGGTAGGACAACTCGTATCTCTTGTATTAATGAGTTTTCTGATTGGATGGAGGATAATAACTTGTTTGAAGCTGATTCGTTAGGGTCTAAGTTTACTTGGACCAATGGTCAGTCTGGTGTTGGTAGAATTATTAGTAAGTTGGATCTTGCTATTATTAATGAACCTTGGTTGTCTAAGTTTTCGAATTGGCGGTGTAAAGCTCTTCCTAGGGAAGTTTCTGACCATTCGACTCTTATTGGTTTTCCTTTTTGTGATCCTCGGCCTAGACGTGCTTCTTTTCGTATTCAGAAGATGTGGTTTTCCCATCCGGATTTTTTGAAGATGGTGGAGATATCTTGGATGGCGCCGGTGTATGGTAATTATGGTTTTATCTTTCCTTTCAAATTGAAGCGGTTGAAGGAGGCTATCAAGTTATGGAATCAATCTGTTTTTGGCAATGTCAATGCTAGATTAAAGCAAGCAACTCGTAAGTTTGAGGTAGCTAGTAGGAATTCAGATGATGATCCTTTTGATGTTTCTAAACTTAATAATATGAAGTATGCTCTTGTGGAGGTTCAAGATATTCAAAGGCAGCAGAATATAATGTTAAGGCAAAAATCTAGAAATAAGTGGTTGTTGGAGGGTTCTAGTAACACTTCTTTCTTTCACAACTCTATTAAAATTCGTAGAAGTGCTAATACAATCTCGGAGCTGGTTGCTGAAGATGGGAGTACTATTACTGATCCGGTTCATCTTAGTTCTCATGTGGTTTCTTATTATCAGGCTAAATTCAATGGTGAGGATAGTCAGGTAAGTGAAACTCTTTTTGATTATGATCATGATTCTATTACTGAGGAAGAGTCGCATATGTTGGATGCTATTCCTACTTGTGATGAGATTAAACAGGCGGTTTTTGATTTGGGAGCTGATAGTGCGCCTGGTCCGGATGGTTTCTCGGGGTGTTTTTATAGACATTGTTGGGAGATTATTCATAGGGATCTGATTTTAGCGGTTACTTATTGCTGGTCTTCTAAAACCATTCCTAATGGGGTTAATTCTAGTCTTATTCTTTTGCTTGCAAAGGTTAGGGGAGCTTCTAGTTTGAAGAACTTTAGGCCGATTGGTTTAAGTAATTTCTTATTTAAGATTTTTACTAAAATCTTGGCTACGAGGCTTGGTAGTGTGTTGGGTAAGTTGGTGTCTGAAGAGCAAGTGGCTTTCATGAAGGGAAGGAATATCCATGAGAATATTAGTTTAGCTTCGGAGATGGTGAATTAATTGCACATCAAAAGGAAGGACGGTAATTTGGGTTTGAAGCTTGATATCTCTCAGGCTTTTGATACGGTGAGCTGGTCTTTTGTTCTTGATGTTTTTCGAAGGTATGGGTTTTCTGAAGATTGGTGCTCTTGGATTTGGAAAATTCTGGATTCAGCGCGTATTTCTATTCTTATTAATGGTAGTCCGGAGGGTTACTTCAAGATTAAACTCTTTCAAACTAAGGATATGTCTTATATGGTAAAGCGTAATGGTATTGCTCCAACTCATTTATTTTTTGCTGATGATATTATGATTTTTTGCAAGGGAAATATGAAGAGTGTGAAGAACTTGGTGAAACTTTTGGAGAATTACCAGCAAGCCTCTGGTCAGAGGGTTTGTAGGGAGAAGAGCAAGATTTACTTTGGTGGTGGGACTTTGAGTTGGCGCCAGACCATTGCAACTTTCTTGGGTATGGAAATTTCTAACTTTCCTGATAGGTATTTGGGAGTTAAGGTGATGCCGGGAGTGGTAAAGTATAGTCACATCAGCAACGTTGTTGATAAGTTGAGGGAGCAACTTTCGGTTCTGAAAGGTAAGTTATTATCTTTTCAAGATAGGGTTGTGCTTGTTAAAAATGTTTTTTCGAGTTATTCCATTCATAACATGGCTGTGTACAAATGGCCGGTAAATTTCACTCTTCAATGTGAGCGTGTGATTTGTAATTTTCTGTGGTCGGGTGATTCTAATCTTACTAGAGCTTTTGTAGTTGGTTTTGATAAGATTTGTAGTCCTTTAAAGGAAGGTGGTCTTGGAATCACTAGCCTAAGGACTATGAATAAAGCTTTACTGATGAAATTGTGGTGGTCTATAAAATCTTCACGTAAGAGGTGGGCTCGGTTTTTGGAAGCCAAATTCACTTGTAGGGATGGTCGTATTAAGATGGCGGGGGTGAAATCTTCTATTCTTCCTGGTCTTCGTTGGGTGCATAAGGAGATGGTGAATAACACGAAATGAATAAAGATTTATTCTTTGATATTTGGTATGGAAATACAACCTTAGCTAGTGTTTTAAATCGCACAGATTTAGACAGATCAGCTCGTGTTTGTGATATTATTGTGCAAGGTGATTGGCAGATTCAAGGAGTTCATTCGCAGCTCCTTTTAAGTGCTGGTGTGGTTCAATATGATTTACCAAAAATTGATATGGGAGTGGATAGGCGTATTTGGATGCCTGATTTACAAGGTAAATTTTCTGTCAAGGCAGCTAGGGAGTTGATTAGGAAGAAATACCCTATTTTGAGGGAGGCGGGGTTGTTATGGAAGAGGGTGGTGCATCCTTCTTTGGCGGCTCAGAACTGGAAGTTTATTCGTGGTGCATGTGAAACTCTTGATAAGGTACGTAGCAGATTTAAAATTCAGCTTGCTTCTAAATGTAGTGTGTGTCAGATTGAGGAGGAATCTCTCCAACATATTCTTTGGAGCTGTAATTTTGCGCGTCAAGCTTGGGAGGTGATTGAAGGTATTTTCAAAATTAAGCCTCATCATGATATTATTACTTCTTACCAAGAGGCAAAAAATCGTAGTGGTATTGTTAAGAATTTGTGGTTGGTAGTGAATTTGGTTGTGCGTTCAGAATTATGGTTCACTAGAAACAAAAAAGTGTAGGAAAAGAAGAACCCTTGTTGGTATTTATTTCAAAAACGTGTTTTTAGTTTGATGCAAGATTATTCAGTTCGTATGAAGAGTTATATGCATAATTCTTTGGATGACTTGAGAATTCTGGAGTTTTTTAGAGTTCGGCATAGAAAGGTGAAGTTTACTGATCCTAAGGAGTGTTGTTGGATTCCTCCTAAGGATAATGAATTGCTTTTGTGCACGGATGGTGCCTAAAGAGGTAATCCAGGGGTGGCGGGAGCTGGTGTTGTTGCAAGGAATGCAAATTGTGAAGTGGTTGGTGCAATGTGTATTGGCTTGGGAGTTACTTCTAATTATTTGGCTGAATTGTATGGTATTATTGTGGGTTTGGAGTGGGCAGTTCAGTGGGGGTATGCTTGCATTGTTATTAGATCAGATTCTACAAGTGTGTTGAAGGCTTTGGCAGAAGATAACGTTCCTTGGTTAGCTAGGCAAAGATGGATGGAAGTTAAAGGTTTATATTGTGGGTTTGGAGTGGGTAGTTCGTTTTGAACATTCTTTTAGAGAGGCAAATTTTGCAGCCGATGCCATGGAAAAACGTGGTTGTTTATTAGAGGATGGGGTTGGTTTTCACTTTGAAGGTCGACCAATTTTCTTAAGTTCAATTGAGTTTCCAAATGTAATTTATTATCGTTTTAAATAGGTTTTAGGAGTTTTTTAGGGGTCACTTTGTCCCCTTTTCTCCTTCACCTATCTTGTAAATATCTTTTTTATCAATATATTTTCTTGACTTAGCAAAAAAAAAAAGGTCTTTCATCTTTCTTATATTGTGAAATTTGACTTCCTTCATATTTTCTTGAATCAACGTACACAGAAATGCAATTTTTACTAGACGTAATGGCTTAGAACATATTTATTGTGATTACAATACATTTTTCAAACTTTTTCTGTTAAAGATGAGTTTATCTTGTTTACAATTTAGTCTCAGAAATCAACTTCAGACTTATAACAAAGAGTGTAGACTTTTTTGAGTTAACGTATAAAAAATTCAACATTTTTATGAACTCTTTATTTTTGTATTGGCATTGTCTTTCATATTTGATTCAAATAGATGAATTTTGTTACAATTTGGATTAGTTCTGGCTGGTCTTTCATCCTTCTTCTATTGTGAAATTTGGCTTCCTTCATATTTTCTTGAATCAACGTACATAGAAATGCAATGTTTACTAGATGTATTGCCTTAGAACATATTAATTGTAATTACAATACATTTTTCAAACTTTTTCTGTGAAAGATGAGTTTATATAGTTTACAATTTAGTCTCAGAAATCAATTTCCGACTTATACCGAAGTTTGTAGACTTTTTTGAGTTAAAGTATATAAAATTCAACATTTTATGAACTCTTTCTTTTTGTGTTGACTTTGTCTTTCTATTTGATTCAATATAGATGAAATTTGTTAGGATTTGGATTAGTTTTGCCTGGGCTTTCGTCCTTCTTCTATTGTGAAATTTGAATTCCTTCATATGTTCTTGAATCAACGTACATAGAAATACAATTTTTACTAGACGTATTGCCTTAGAACATATTATTTGTGATTACAATACCTTTTTCAAACTTTTTCTGTTAAAGATGAGTTTATCTAGTTTACAATTTAGTCTCACAAATCAATTTCAGATGTATAACGAAGTGTGTAGACTTTTTTGAGTTAACGTATATAAAATTCAACATTTTTATGAACTCTTTCTTTTTGTGTTGGCTTTGTCTTTTTTGGTTCTTCAGCTGAGGTTTGTGAAGCTCGGCTTAGGTTGAAAAACGCAATTGCAGCCAAGGAAGCGCTTGCTGCACGTACACAATCTGCTCATGCAGACCATGCAAAAGTTACGCAAGTGACATCTAATTCTCAAATTCAGTCCGAGAAGAAGCAAAACTCTGAAGTTCAGTCCGTGTCTGAGTTGGAAACCCAGACAAGAGTCGTGAACAAACAAAATTTCGTGGCTAAATCTGTGAGCAAAGATGGGATACAGGCCGTGAACAAACCAAAAGCTAAAGAAGATAATGCACGTACAGATTCTATCCATGCAGGCCATGCAGATGCACTTGAAGTTATTGATGAAGCTAATCAGTTGGAAAAGGAGCTTGCTAAATCTGCTGATGAGTTGCGTGAAGCTCAGATGAAGTTTATTCATTGTAAAAATACTATTGCAGCTCAGAAAGATATAGCTTTACGTAAAAATCAGGAAGACATGGCTGCACAGAGTTTTTCTAAAGACGAATGGAATGAAGTGAAAGGAAAGAAATCCCCTAGTAAAGGTACTTATTTCTCTGTTACTCCTTTTGAGAATGATTATACTCCTTTTGTGGATGAGTTGATGCAAACTGAAGTTGTGGTTAAAAACAAATTTGATGTCCTAGCATCTGAGTTAGGCCTTGATAATGTTATTATTGAGGAGGAGGAGGAGGAACAATTGGAATCTAGTGACTAAGATGTTAGTATGGGCTCTAAAAATTGGGGTGAGGTTGATGCTGACATTTTAGCCAGGAAAAAAGCTAGGAAAGTTGCCAAACATGCTGCTAATATTATAGCAAAGCGTTCTTTGCAATCTGATTCAAGTTTGGAATCTTCTCCCATCAAGTCTATTGAGGAATCTCCGAGCCGTGACACTAACATGGAAATTCAAGCGGGGTTGGTTGATACTGTTTTTGATAAGAATAATATTTTGTCTAAGGAGGAATTAGAGGTGGCAAGCACTATTCAGTTGGAAGATGTGCGTGCTCAGTTCATTAGAAGTCCAGCTTTTAAACAAGAATATTTCAAAGAAAAGAGGGAGCAACTGGAAAGAATGAATTCAAAGAAAAAATCTCCTAGTAAGTTGTCTCCTATTAAGCTTGTTCCTGGTAACTTTGCCACTGAGGATGAAGACGGAGAGTTTTATGTGGATGAAGATGAAAATATCTTGGGTAATTATGCTTTTGATACGGATATTATGGATGAAATTTTTTCTAAGAGCAAATCGTATAGAGTTGGTAGCAGCAGAAGTAAATTGAAAGGAGTTGGCTATAGATATAGGTAGCTTCTTTTAATTTTCATTTTTGTGGTTTTTATTTTTGTTATTTCTTATAAGTTATTTAGACCCCTTTGGTTTATGGGGGTAGGGAGTTTTGTGCTCCAAATTTGTAATTCTTGTAATTACATTTTTTTGTTATAATAAACTTTGGACTTAGCAAAAAAAAATTGGATTAGTTCTGGCTGGTCTTTTATCTTTCGTATATTGTGAAATTTGACTTCCTTCATATTTTCTTGAATCATCGTACACAGAAATGCAATTTTTACAAGACGTAATGGCTTAGAACATATTTATTGTGATTACAATACATTTTTCAAACTTTTTCTGTTAAAGATGAGTTTATCTTGTTTACAATTTAGTCTCAGAAATCAACTTCCGACTTATGACAAAGAGTGTAGACTTTTTTGAGTTAACGTATTAAAATTCAACATTTTTATGAACCCTTTATTTTTGTATTGGCATTGTCTTTCATATTTGATTCAAATAGATGAATTTTGTTACAATTTGGATTAGTTCTGGCTGGTCTTTCATCCTTCTTCTATTTTTATGAACTCTTTATTTTTGTATTGGCATTGTCTTTCATATTTGATTCAAATAGATGAATTTTGTTACAATTTGGATTAGTTCTGGCTTCCTTCATATTTTCTTGAATCAACGTACATAAAAATGGAATGTTTACTAGACGTATTGCCTTAGAACATATTAATTGTAATTACAATACATTTTTCAAAAAATTTCTGTTAAAGATGAGTTTATATAGTTTACAATTTAGTCTCAGAAATCAATTTCCGACTTATACCGAAGTTTGTAGACTTTTTTGAGTTAAAGTATATAAAATTCAACATTTTATGAACTCTTTCTTTTTGTGTTGACTTTGTCTTTCTATTTGATTCAATATAAGTGAAATTTGTTAGGATTTGGATTAGTTCTGCCTGGGCTTTCGTCCTTCTTCTATTGTGAAATTTGACTTCCTTCATATATTCTTGAATCAACGTACATAGAAATGCAATTTTTACTAGACGTATTGCCTTAGAACATATTATTTGTGATTACAATACCTTTTTCAAACTTTTTCTGTTAAAGATGAGTTTAACTAGTTTACAATTTAGTCTCGGAAATCGACTTCCGACTTATATCGAAGAGAGTAGACTTTTTTGAGTTAACGTATAAAAAATTCAACATTTTTATGAACTCTTTATTTTTGTCTTGGCTTTGTCTTTCAATTTGATTCAAATATATGAAATTTGTTAGTTTGGATTAGTTCTGGCTGGTCTTTCATCCTTCTTATATTGTGAAATTTGACTTCCTTCATATTTTCTTGAATCAACGTACACAGAAATGCAATTTTTACTAGACGTAATGGCTTGTGATTATAATACATTTTTCAAACTTTTTCTGTTAAAGATGAGTTTATCTAGTTTACAATTTAGTCTCAGAAATCAATTTCCGACTTATAACGAAATGTGTAGACTTTTTTGAGTTAAAGTATATAAAATTCAACATTTTATGAACTCTTTCTGTTTTTGTTGACTTTGTCTTTCTATTTGATTCAATATAGATGAAATTTGTTAGGATTTGGATTAGTTCTGCCTGGGCTTTCGTCCTTCTTCTATTGTGAAATTTGACTTCCTTCATATATTCTTGAATCAACGTACATAGAAATGCAATTTTTACTAGACGTATTGCCTTAGAACATATTATTTGTGATTACAATACCTTTTTCAAACTTTTTCTGTTAAAGATGAGTTTATCTAGTTTACAATTTAGTCTCAGAAATCAATTTCCGACTTATACCGAACTTTGTAGACTTTTTTGAGTTAAAGTATATAAAATTCAACATTTTATGAACTCTTTCTTTTTGTGTTGACTTTTTCTTTCTATTTGATTCAATATAGATGAATTTTGTTAGGATTTGGATTAGTTCTGCCTTGGCTTTCATCCTTCTTCTATTGTGAAATTTGACTTCCATCATATATTCTTGAATCAACGTACATAGAAATGCAATTTTTACTAGACGTATTGCCTTAGAACATATTATTTGTGATTACAATACCTTTTTCAAACTTTTTCTGTTAAAGATGAGTTTATCTTGTTTACAATTTAGTCTCAGAAATCAACTTCCGACTTATAACAAAGAGTGTAGACTTTTTTGAGTTAACGTATAAAAAATTCAACATTTTTATGAACTCTTTATTTTTGTATTGGCATTGTCTTTCATATTTTATTCAAATAGATGAATTTTGTTACAATTTGGATTAGTTCTGACTGGTCTTTCATCCTTCTTCTATTGTGAAATTTGGCTTCCTTCATATTTTCTTGAATCAACGTACATAGAAATGCAATGTTTACTAGACGTATTGCCTTAGAACATATTAATTGTAATTACAATACATTTTGCAAACTTTTTCTGTTAAAGATAATTTCTATAGTTTACAATTCAGTCTCAGAAATCAATTTCTGACTTATACCGAAGTTTGTAGACTTTTTTGAGTTAAAGTATATAAAATTCAACATTTTATGAACTCTTTTCTTTTTTTGTTGACTTTGTCTTTCTATTTGATTCAATATAGATGAAATTTGTTAGGATTTGGATTAGTTCTGCCTCGGCTTTCGTCCTTCTTCTATTGTGAAATTTGACTTACTTCATATATTCTTGAATCAACGTACATAGAAATGCAATTTTTACTAGACGTATTGCCTTAGAACATATTATTTGTGATTACAATACCTTTTTCAAACTTTTTCTGTTAAAGATGAGTTTATCTAGTTTACAATTTAGTCTCAGAAATCAATTTCCGACTTATACCGAACTTTGTAGACTTTTTTGAGTTAAAGTATATAAAATTCAACATTTATGAACTCTTTCTTTTTGTGTTGACTTTGTCTTTCTATTTGATTCAATATAGATGAAATTTGTTAGGATTTGGATTAGTTCTGCCTGGGCTTTCGTCCTTCTTATATTGTGAAATTTGACTTCCTTCATATATTCTTGAATCAACGTACATAGAAATGCAATTTTTACTAGACGTATTGCCTTAGAACATATTATTTCTGATTACCGTACCTTTTTCAAACTTTTTCTGTTAAAGATGAGTTTATCTAGTTTACAATTTAGTCTCAGAAATCAATTTCAGATGTATAACGAAGTGTGTAGACTTTTTTGAGTTAACGTATATAAATTTCAACATTTTTATGAACTCTTTATTTTTGTATTGGCATTGTCTTTCATATTTGATTCAAATAGATGAATTTTGTTACAATTTGGATTAGTTCTGATTGGTCTTTCATCCTTCTTCTATTGTGAAATTTGGCTTCCTTCATATTTTCTTGGATCAACGTACATAGAAATGCAATGTTTACTAGACGTATTGACTTAGAACATATTAATTGTAATTACAATACATTTTTCAAACTTTTTCTGTTAAAGATGAGTTTATCTAGTTTACAATTTAGTCTCAGAAATCAATTTCCGACTTATACCGAAGTTTGTAGACTTTTTTGAGTTAAAGTATATAAAATTCAACATTTTATGAACTCTTTCTTTTTTTGTTGACTTTGTCTTTCTATTTGATTCAATATAGATGAAATTTGTTAGGATTTGGATTAGTTCTGCCTGGGATTTCGTCCTTCTTCTATTGTGAAATTTGACTTCCTTCATATATTCTTGAATCAACGTACATAGAAATGCAATTTTCACTAGATGTATTGCCTTAGAACATATTATTTGTGATTACAATACCTTTTTTAAACTTTTTCTGTTAAAGATGAGTTTATCTAGTTTACAATTTAGTCTCAGAAATCAATTTCAGATGTATAACGAAGTGTGTAGACTTTTTTGAGTTAACGTCTATAAAATTCAACATTTTTATGAACTCATTATTTTTGTATTGGCATTGTATTTCATATTTGATTCAAATAGATGAATTTTGTTACAATTTGGATTAGTTCTGACTGGTCTTTCATCCTTCTTCTATTGTGAAATTTGACTTCCTTCATATTTTCTTGAATCAACGTACACAGAAATGAAATTTTTACTAGACGTAATGGCTTAGAACATATTTATTGTGATTACAATACATTTTTCAAACTTTTTCTGTTAAAGATGAGTTTATCTTGTTTACAATTTAGTCTCAGAAATCAACTTCCGACTTATGACAAAGAGTGTAGACTTTTTTGAGTAACATATATAAAATTCAACATTTTTGTGAACACTTTCTTTTTGTGTTGGCTTTGTCTTTCAATTTGATTCAAATAGATGAATTTTGTTAGAATTCGGATTAGTTCTGGCTGGTCTTTCATCTTTCTTATATTGTGAAATTTGACTTCATATTTTCTTTAATCAACGTACACAGAAATGCAATTTTTACTAGACGTAATGGCTTAGAACATATTTCTTGTTATTACAATACATTTTTCAAACTTTTTCTATTAAAGATGAGTTTATCTTGTTTACAATTTAGTCTCAGAAATCAACTTCCGACTTATGACAAAGAGTGTAGACTTTTTTGAGTAACATATATAAAATTCAACATTTTTGTGAACACTTTCTTTTTGTGTTGGCTTTGTCTTTCAATTTGATTCAAATAGATGAATTTTGTTAGAATTTGGATTAGTTCTGGTTGGTCTTTCATCCTTCTTATATTGTGAAATTTGACTTCCTTCATATTTTCTTGAATCAACGTACACAGAAATGCAATTTTTACTAGACGTAATGGCTTAGAACGTATTTATTGTGATTACAATACCTTTTTCAAACTTTTTCTGTTAAAGATGAGTTTAACTAGTTTACAATTTAGTCTCGGAAATCGACTTCCGACTTATAACGAAGAGAGTAGACTTTTTTGAGTTAACGTATAAAAAATTCAACATTTTTATGAACTCTTTATTTTTGTCTTGGCTTTGTCTTTCAATTAGATTCAAATATATGAAATTTGTTAGTTTGGATTAGTTCTGGCTGGTCTTTCATCTTTCTTATATTGTGAAATTTGACTTCCTTCATATTTTCTTGAATCAACGTACACAGAAATGCAATTTTTACTAGACGTAATGGCTTGTGATTATAATACATTTTTCAAACTTTTTCTGTTAAAGATGAGTTTATCTAGTTTACAATTTAGTCTCAGAAATCAACTTCTGACTTATACCGAAGTTTGTAGACTTTTTTGAGTTAAAGTATATAAAATTCAACATTTTATGAACTCTTTCTGTTTTTGTTGACTTTGTCTTTCTATTTGATTCAATATAGATGAAATTTGTTAGGATTTGGATTAGTTCTGCCTGGGCTTTCGTCCTTCTTATATTGTGAAATTTGACTTCCTTCATATATTCTTGAATCAACGTACATAGAAATGCAATTTTTACTAGACGTATTGCCTTAGAACATATTATTTCTGATTACCGTACCTTTTTCAAACTTTTTCTGTTAAAGATGAGTTTATCTAGTTTACAATTTAGTCTCAGAAATCAATTTCAGATGTATAACGAAGTGTGTAGACTTTTTTGAGTTAACGTATATAAATTTCAACATTTTTATTAACTCTTTATTTTTGTCTTGGCTTTGTCTTTCAATTTGATTCAGATAGATGAAATTTGTTAGAATTTGAATTAGTTCTGGCTGGTCTTTGATCCTTCTTATATTGTGAAATTTGACTTCCTTCATATTTTCTTGAATCAACGTACACAGAAATGCAATTTTTACTAGACGGAATGGCTTAGAACATATTTATTGTGATTACAATACATTATTCAAACTTTTTCTGTTAAAGATGAGTTTATCTTGTTTACAATTTAGTCTCAGAAATCAACTTCCGACTTATAACAAAGAGTGTAGACTTTTTTGAGTTAACATATATAAAATACAACATTTTTGTGAACACTTTCTTTTTGTGTTGGCTTTGTCTTTCAATTTGATTCAAATATATGAATTTCGTTAGAATTTGGATTAGTTCTGGCTGGTCTTTCATCCTTCTTATATTGTGAAATTTGACTTCCTTCATATTTTCTTGAATCAACGTACACATAAATGCAATTTTTACTAGACGTAATGGCTTAGAACATGTTTATTGTGATTACAATACATTTTTCAAACTTTTCTGTTAAAGATGAGTTTATCTTGTTTACAATTTAGTCTCAGAAATCAACTTCCGACTTATCACAAAGAGTGTAGACTTTTTTGAGTTAACGTATAATAAATTCAACATTTTTATGAACTCTTTATTTTTGTATTGGCTTTGTCTTTCTATTTGATTCAAGATAGATGAAATTTGTTAGGATTTGGATTAGTTCGGCATGGTCTTTCATCCTTGTTCTATTGTGAAATTTGACTTCCTTCATATTTTCTTGAATCAACGTACATAGAAATGCAATTTTTACTAGACATATTGCCTTCGAACATATTAATTGTGATTACAATATATTTTTCAAACTTTTTCTGTTAAAGATTAATTTATCTAGATTACAATTTAGTCTCAGAAATCAAATTACGACTTATAACGAAGTGTGTAGACTATTTAGAGTTAACGTATGTAAATTCAACATACGTATGAACACTTTATTTTTGTATTGGCTTTGTCTTTCTATCTGATTCAAGATAGATGAAATTTGTTAGGATTTGGATTAGTTCTGCTTGGTCTTTAAACCTTCTTCCATTGTGAAATTTGACTTCCTTGATATTTTCTTGAATCAACGTACATAGAACTGAAATTTTATTAGAGGTATTGCCTTAGAACATATTAATTGTAACTACAATATATTTTTCAAACTTTTCTGTTAAAGATGAATTTATCTAGTTTACAATTTAGTCTCAGAAATCAACTTCCGACTTATAACGAAGTGTGTAAACTTTTTTCAGTTAACATATATAAAATTTAACATTTTTATGAACTCTTTCCTTTTGTGTTGGCTTTGTATTTCTATCTGATTCAAGATAGATGAAATTTGTTAGGATTTGGATTAGTTCTGCTTGGTCTTTCAACCTTTTTCTATTGTGAAATTTGACTTCCTTCATATTTTCTTGAATCAACGTACATAGAAATGCAATTTTTACTAGATGTATTGCCTTAGAACATATTAATTCTGATTACAATACATTTTTTAAACTTTTCTGTTAAAGATGAGTTTATTTTGTTTACAATTTAGTGTCAGAAATCAATTTCCGACTTATAACGAAGTGTGTAGACTTTTTTGAGTTAACATATATAAGATTCGACATTTTTATGAAATCTTTCTTCTTGTGTTAGCTTTGTCTTTCTATTTGATTCAAGATAGATGATGTTAGGATTTGGATTAGTTCGGCATGGTCTTTCATCCTTGTTCTATTGTGAAATTTGACTTCCTTCATATTTTCTTGAATCAACGTACATAGAAATGCAATTTTTACTAGACATATTGCCTTAGAACGTATTAATTGTAATTACAATATATTTTCAAATTTTTCTATTAAAGATGAATTTATCTAGTTTACAATTTAGTCTCAGAAATCAACTTCCGACTTATAACGAAGTGTGTAGACTATTTTGAGTTAACGTATATAAAATTCAACATACTTATGAACTCTTTATTTTTGTATTGGCTTTGTCTCTCTATCTGATTCAAGATAGATGAAATTTTTTAGGATTTGGATTAGTTCTGCTTGGTCTTTCAACCTTCTTCCATTGTGAAATTTGACTTCCTTCATATTTTCTTGAATCAACGTACATAAAAATGAAATTTTTATTAGAGGTATTACCTTAGAACATATTAATTGTAATTACAATATATTTTTCAAACTTTTCTGTTAAAGATAAATTTATCTAGTTTACAATTTAGTCTTAGAAATCAACTTCCGACTTATAACGAAGTGTGTAGACTTTTTTCAGTTAATTATATATAAAATTTAACATTTTTATGAACTCTTTCCTGTTGTGTTGGCTTTTTCTTTTTATCTGATTCAAGATAGATGAAATTTGTCAGGATTTGGATTAGTTCTGCTTGGTCTTTCAACCTTCTTCTATTGTGAAATTTGACTTCCTTCATATTTTCTTGAATCAACGTACATAGAAATGCAATTTGTATTAGATGTTTTTCCTTAGAACATATTAATTCTGATTACAATACATTTTTTAAACTTTTCTGTTAAAGATGAGTTTATTTATTTTACAATTTAGTCTCAGAAATCAATTTCCAATTTATAACGAAGTGTGTAGACTTTTTTGAGTTAACATATATAAGATTCGACATTTTTATGAAATCTTTCTTCTTTTGTTAGCTTTGTCTTTCTATTTGATTCAAGATAGATGAAATTTGTCAGGATTTGGATTAGTTCGGCATGGTCTTTCATCCTTGTTCTATTGTGAAATTTGACTTCCTTCATATTTCTTGAATCAACGTACATAGAAATGCAATTTTTACTAGACATATTGCCTTAGAACATATTAATTGTAATTTCAATATATTTTTCAAACTTTTTCTGTTAAAGATGAATTTATCTAGTGTACAATTTAGTCTCAGAAATCAAATTCCGACTTATAACGAAGTGTGTAGACTATTTTGAGTTAACGTATATAAAATTCAACATATTTATGAACTCTTTATTTTTGTATTGGCTTTGTGTTTCTGTCTGTTTCAAGATAGATGAAATTTGTTAGGATTTGGATTAGTTCTGCTTGGTCTTTCAACCTTCTTCTATTGTGAAATTTGACTTCCTTGATATTTTCTTCAATCAACGTACATAGAAATGAAATTTTTATTAGAGGTATTACCTTAGAACATATTAATTGTAATTATAATATATTTTTCAAACTTTTCTGTTAAAGATGAATTTATCTAGTTTACAATTTAGTCTCAGAAATCAACTTTCGACTTATAACGAAGTGTGTAGACGTTTTTTAGTTAACATATATAAAATTTAACATTTTTATGAACTCTTTCCTTTTGTGTTGGCTTTGTATTTCTATCTGATTCAAGATAGATGAAATTTGTCAGGATTTGGATTAGTTCTGCTTGGTCTTTCAACATTCTTCTATTGTGAAATTTGACTTCCTTCATATTTTCTTGAATCAACGTACATAGAAATGCAATTTTTACTAGATGTATTGCCTTAGAACATATTAATTCTGATTACAATACATTTTTCAAACTTTTCTGTTAAAGATGAGTTTATTTAGTTTACAATTTAGTCTCAGAAATCAATTTCTGACTTATAACGAAGTGTGTATTTTTTTTTTTGAGTTAACATATATAAGATTCAACATTTTTATGAACTCTTTCTTCTTGTGTTAGCTTTGTCTTTCTATTTGGAATAATGAAAAACCAATGGAGGAGAGGAGAGAGAAAAACCTTCTTTCTCTGGCGATTTTGAGTTTTTTTCACATTTTTTGATTTTGTTTGTTCAACTTTGTTTGATTCAAGATGAATTTAACTTCGATTACTAATCCAAATCTTGTCAAACCTATTTATTTTGCTGATACGGTGAAGGGAAGGAAAACCCTAAACCCTACTACCATTGATTTATCAACGTTACCAAACCCTACTCTCAAAGAGGGAGAGCCGGCTCTGGAAATACCTACGGATCTGTTTCAAGAGGGATGCAAGCGCTTTCAACACAGTCGCTTTGCGAGACTTGATTTTACAGGCCTGAAGTTCAGTGAGGTTAAACAAACCCTAATGGAGCAATGGAAGTTTTCTTCCATTCAATGCAGTTTTATCCCGATGAGTAAAGGTTTTTTCATTATTAGGTTAACAACTGCAGCAGACAAAGAGATAATCCGTGGATCAAAATGGATGGTAAACCAACAACAGTTACGGATGATTGACTGGTATCCGGGTTTCAATCCAGAGAAACAGCGAACGTCCCATGCTGCTACATGGGTAAGATTTCCGGGTCTTCACATGGAGCTGTGGACTGAGAGATCTCTGTTGACGATAGGAAAAGCTCTCGGAACACCTATTGTGGTAGATCAAAGAACTCTTGATCTTGAGTATGGCCATTTTGTTGCTGTGCTTGTCGATATAGATTTCGCCAAACATATTCCAGAACGTATTCATCTATCAGCTGGAGGGAGGAAATTCTGGCTGTACATTGATATACAACACTATCCAAAATTTTGTTCCATATGTAACATTATTGGGCATGAGGATGATGAGTGCAAAAGGAAGCTTGCAAAGTCGCATCCTTCCATGGAATCTGAGAAACAATTGGTACGTACAGAGAAACTTTCAAAACAAGTCTGGAAAGAAGTGAAACATAGAAATTCAGGTAAACAAAATATTGAATCAAATTATAATGATGCTGAAACAACTATTGTTGTGCTGAATGATGAGGAGAATGTTTTGGAGACAATCAAACAACTGGAAGATACCTTAGCAAAAGCTGAAGATGATTTACGCAAGGCATCTGAGGATTGGAAAGCTAAGCAGGCTGCGTTAGAGTATGCTTTTCTAAGAAATCCACTAAACCGGCTAAGCAAACAACTTCTGCTGAGAAACCAACTAATTCTGGAGTAGTTTTATCTCCTAACAAATTTAGTGTGCTTGAGAATGAAGAAGGTTTAAATGAGAATGTTGATGATGTTGAAAGTGATTCAAGTTCAGATGAAAAATTTTCAGTTGCACAAGCAGCCTCGGAGGTTAAATGTAAGAAGTGGGATGAGCTGCCTTTGGACAGGAAGACAGAGATAGCAAAAGGGCGATCAAAAGGAAGTTCTCGTAAGCCTGGAAGTTCTAATGCTGCGCATAATGCTTTACTGCAACAGCATAACAATAGGGCGAATACAAGTCATGACACTGCACGTGAGGATCACAATGGAAATATTGGGCTTTTACATAAGCCCAATAACAATCAAAGCACGGACAGTGGTGATGGGCCTGTGGAAAGTACTACTATTCGCTTAACCACGGAGGAACATGAAGTTTTTTGTAAAAAAAAACAAAATTTGATATTCACCAAAAGTTTTTGAAGGATTTATCTTTTCGAAAGGAGTATTTAAAGGAAACACAAGCTCAATCCAAAAGAATGAAGACTCCAAATGCGAAAAATAAGAACAAAGAAAGAGGTGGAGGAACTTGATGATAATCCTAGTTTCCTTCTTTTTGTTAGTTATTTGTGTTTAGGAGCTTATTTTGTTAGCTATTTTGATGTTATTTATCTCCCCTTTGGTTTATGGGGGAGGGGAGGCCTTGGGCCTCCCTTTTTGTAATTCTTGTAATTACGTTTTTTTGCTTAATAAACCATTTTGACCTAGAAAAAAAAATTGTCTTTCTATTTGATTCAAGATAGATGAAATTTGTTAGGATTTGGATTAGTTCGGCATGGTCTTTCATCCTTGTTCTATTGTGAAATTTGACTTCCTTCATATTTTCTTGAATCAACGTACATAGAAATGCAATTTTTACTAGACATATTGCCTTAGAACATATTAATTGTGATTACAATATATTTTCCAAACTTTTTCTGTTAAAGATGAATTTATCTAGTTTACAATTTAGTCTCAGAAATCAAATTCCGACTTCTAACGAAGTGTGTAGACTATTTTGAGTTAACGTATGTAAATTCAATATATTTATGAACACATTACTTTTGTATTGGCTTTGTCTTTCTATCTGATTCAAGATAGATGAACTCATCCTTTTTGTGTTGGTTTTGTCTTTCTACTTGATTCAAGATAGATGGAATTTTTTAGGATTTGGATTAGTTCTGCTTGGTCTTTCGTCCTTCTTCTATAGTGAAATTTGACTTCCTTCATATATTCTTGAATCAACGTACATAGAAATGAAATTTTTATTAGAGGTATTACCTTAGAACATATTAATTGTAATTACAATATATTTTTCAAACTTTTCTGTTAAAGACGAATTTATCTAGTTTACAATTTAGTCTCAGAAATCAAATTCCGACTTATAACGAAGTGTGTAGACTATTTTGAGTTAACGTATATAAAATTCAACATATTTATGAACTCTTTATTTTTGTATTGGCTTTGTCTTTCTATCTGATTCAAGATAGATGAAATTTGTTAGGATTTGGATTAGTTCTGCTTGGTCTTTCAACCTTCTTCCATTGTGAAATTTGACTTCCTTGATATTTTCTTGAATCAACGTACATAGAAATGAAATTTTTATTAGAGGTATTACCTTAGAACATATTAATTGTAATTACAATATATTTTTCAAACTTTTCTGTTAAAGACGAATTTATCTAGTTTACAATTTAGTCTCAGAAATCAACTTCCGACTTATAACGAAGTGTGTAGACTTTTTTCAGTTAACATATATAAAATTTAACATTTTTATGAACTCTTTCCTTTTGTGTTGGCTTTTTCTTTCTATCTGATTCAAGATAGATGAAATTTGTCAGGATTTGGATTAGTTCGGCTTGGTCTTTCAACCTTCTTCTATTGTGAAATTTGACTTCCTTCATATTTTCTTGAATCAACGTACATAGAAATGCAATTTGTACTAGATGTATTGTCTTAGAACATATTAATTCTGATTACAATACATTTTTTAAACTTTTCTGTTAAAGATGAGTTTATTTAATTTACAATTTAGTTTCAGAAATCAATTTCCGACTTATAACGAAGTGTGTAGACTTTTTTGAGTTAACATATGTAAATTCAACATATTTATGAACACATTATTTTTGTATTGGCTTTGTCTTTCTATCTGATTCATGATAGATGAACTCATCCTTTTTGTGTTGGTTTTGTCTTTCTACTTGATTCAAGATAGATGGAATTTTTTAGGATTTGGATTAGTTCTGCTTGGTCTTTCGTCCTTCTTCTATAGTGAAATTTGACTTCCTTCATATATTCTTGAATCAACGTACATAGAAATGCAATTTGTACTAGATGTATTGCCTTAGAACATATTAATTTTGATTACAATACATTATTTAAACTTTTCTGTTAAAGATGAGTTTATTTAATTTACAATTTAGTCTCAGAAATCAAATTCCGACTTATAACGAAGTGTGTAGACTATTTTGAGTTAGCGTATGTAAATTCAACATATTTATGAACACATTATTTTTGTATTGGCTTTGTCTTTCTATCTGATTCAAGATAGATGAACTCATCCTTTTTGTGTTGGTTTTGTCTTTCTACTTGATTCAAGATAGATGGAATTTTTTAGGATTTGGATTAGTTCTGCTTGGTCTTTCGTCCTTCTTCTATAGTGAAATTTGACTTCCTTCATATATTCTTGAATCAACGTACATAGAAATGAAAATTTTATTAGAGGTATTACCTTAGAACATATTAATTGTAATTACAATATATTTTTCAAACTTTTCTGTTAAAGACGAATTTATCTAGTTTACAATTTAGTCTCAGAAATCAACTTCCGACTTATAACGAAGTGTGTAGACTTTTTTCAGTTAACATATATAAAATTTAACATTTTTATGAACTCTTTCCTTTTGTGTTGGCTTTTTCTTTCTATCTGATTCAAGATAGATGAAATTTGTTAGGATTTGTATTAGTTCGGCATGGTCTTTCATCCTTGTTCTATTGTGAAATTTGACTTCCTTCATATTTTCTTGAATCAACGTACATAGAAATGCAATTTTTACTAGACATATTGCCTTAGAACATATTAATTGTGATTACAATATATTTTCCAAACTTTTTCTGTTAAAGATGAATTTATCTAGTTTACAATTTAGTCTCAGAAATCAAATTCCGACTTATAACGAAGTGTGTAGACTATTTTGAGTTAACGTATGTAAATTCAACATATTTATGAACGCATTATTTTTGTATTGGCTTTGTCTTTCTATCTGATTCAAGATAGCTGAACTCATCCTTTTTGTGTTGGTTTTGTCTTTCTACTTGATTCAAGATAGATGGAATTTTTTAGGATTTGGATTAGTTCTGCTTGGTCTTTCATCCTTCTTCTATAGTGAAATTTGACTACCTTCATATATTCTTGAATCAACGCACATAGAAATGCAATTTGTACTAGATGTATTGCCTTAGAACATATTAATTCTGATTACAATACATTTTTTAAACTTTTCTGTTAAAGATGAGTTTATTTAATTTACAATTTAGTCTCAGAAATCTAATTCCGACTTATAACGAAGTGTGTAGACTATTTTGAGTTAACGTATGTAAATTCAACATATTTATGAACACATTATTTTTGTATTGGCTTTGTCTTTCTATCTGATTCAAGATAGATGAACTCATCCTTTTGTGTTGGTTTTGTCTTTCTACTTGATTCAAGATAGATGGAATTTTTTAGGATTTGGATTAGTTCTGCTTGGTCTTTCGTCCTTCTTCTATAGTGAAATTTGACTTCCTTCATATATTCTTTAATCAACGTACATAGAAATGCAATTTGTACTAGATGTATTGCCTTAGAACATATTAATTCTGATTATAATACATTTTTTAAACTTTTCTGTTAAAGATGAGTTTATTTAATTTACAATTTAGTCTCAGAAATCAAATTCCGACTTATAACGAAGTGTGTAGACTATTTTGAGTTAACGTATGTAAATTAAACATATTTATGAACACATTATTTTTGTATTGGCTTTGTCTTTCTATCTGATTCAAGATAGATGAACTCATCCTTTTTGTGTTGGTTTTGTCTTTCTACTTGATTCAAGATAGATGGAATTTTTTAGGATTTGGATTAGTTCTGCTTGGTCTTTCGTCCTTCTTCTATAGTGAAATTTGACTTCCTTCATATATTCTTGAATCAACGTACATAGAAATGAAATTTTTATTAGAGGTATTACCTTAGAACATATTAATTGTAATTACAATATATTTTTCAAACTTTTCTGTTAAAGACGAATTTATCTAGTTTACAATTTAGTCTCAGAAATCAAATTCCGACTTATAACGAAGTGTGTAGACTATTTTGAGTTAACGTATATAAAATTCAACATATTTATGAACTCTTTATTTTTGTATTGGCTTTGTCTTTCTATCTGATTCAAGATCGATGAAATTTGTTAGGATTTGGATTAGTTCTGCTTGGTCTTTCAACCTTCTTCCATTGTGAAATTTGACTTCCTTGATATTTTCTTGAATCAACGTACATAGAAATGAAATTTTTATTAGAGGTATTACCTTAGAACATATTAATTGTAATTACAATATATTTTTCAAACTTTTCTGTTAAAGACGAATTTATCTAGTTTACAATTTAGTCTCAGAAATCAACTTCCGACTTATAACGAAGTGTGTAGACTTTTTTCAGTTAACATATATCAAATTTAACATTTTTATGAACTTTTTCCTTTTGTGTTGGCTTTTTCTTTCTATCTGATTCAAGATAGATGAAATTTGTCAGGATTTGGATTAGTTCTGCTTGGTCTTTCAACCTTCTTCTATTGTGAAATTTGACTTCCTTCATATTTTCTTGAATCAACGTACATAGAAATGCAATTTGTACTAGATGTATTTCCTTAGAACATATTAATTCTGATTACAATACATTTTTTAAACTTTTCTGTTAAAGATGAGTTTATTTAATTTACAATTTAGTCTCAGAAATCAATTTCCGACTTATAACGAAGTGTGTAGACTTTTTTGAGTTAACATATATAAGATTCGACATTTTTATGAAATCTTTCTTCTTGTGTTAGCTTTGTCTTTCTATTTGATTCAAGATAGATGAAATTTGTCAGGATTTGGATTAGTTCGGCATGGTCTTTCATCCTTGTTCTATTGTGAAATTTGACTTCCTTCATATTTTCTTGAATCAGGGTACATAGAAATGCAATTTTTACTAGACATATTTCCTTAGAACATATTAATTGTAATTACAATATATTTTTCAAACTTTTTCTGTTAAAGATGAATTTATCTAGTTTACAATTTAGTCTCAGAAATCAAATTCCGACTTATAACGAAGTGTGTAGACTATTTTGAGTTAACGTATATAAAATTCAACATATTTATGAACTCTTTATTTTTGTATTGGATTTGTCTTTCTATCTGATTCAAGATAGATGAAATTTGTTAGGATTTGGATTAGTTCTGCTTGGTCTTTCAACCTTCTTCCATTGTGAAATTTGACTTCCTTGATATTTTCTTGAATCAACGTACATAGAAATGAAATTTTTATTAGAGGTATTACCTTAGAACATATTAATTGTAATTACAATATATTTTTTCAAACTTTTCTGTTAAAGATGAATTTATCTAGTTTACAATTTAGTCTCAGAAATCAACTTCCGACTTATAACGAAGTGTGTAAACTTTTTCAGTTAACATATATAAAATTTAGCATTTTTATGAACTTTTTCCTTTTGTGTTGGCTTTGTCTTTCTATCTGATTCAAGATAGATGAAATTTGTCAGGATTTGGATTAGTTCTGCTTGGTCTTTCAACCTTCTTCTATTGTGAAATTTGATTTCCTTCATATTTTCTTGAATCAACGTACATAGAAATGCAATTTTTACTAGATGTATTGCCTTAGAACATATTAATTCTGATTACAATACATTTTACAAACTTTTTCTGTTAAAGTTGATTTTATCTAGTTTACAATTTAGTCTCAGAAATCAATTTCCGACTTATAACAAAGTGTGTAGACTTTTTTGAGTTAACGTATATTAAATTCAACATTTTTATGAACTCTTTCTTTTTATGTTGGCTTTGTCTTTCTATTTGATTCAAGATAGATGAAATTTGTTAGGATTTGGATTAGTTCTGCATGATCTTTCATCTTTCTTCTATTGTAAAATTTGACTTCCTTGATATTTTCTTGAATCAACGTACATAGAAATGAAATTTTTACTAGACGTATTGCCTTAGAACATATTAATTGTAATTATAATACATTTTTCAAACTTTTTTTGTTAAAGATGAGTTTATCTAGTTTAGAATTTAGTTTCAGAAATCAATTTCAGACTTATAACGAAGTGTGTAGACCTTTTTGAGTTAACTTATATAAAATTCAAAATTTTTATGAACTCATCCTTTTTGTGTTGGTTTTGTCTTTCTACTTGATTCAAGATAGATGGAATTTTTTAGGATTTGGATTACTTCTGCTTGGTCTTCCGTCCTTCTTCTATAGTGAAATTTGACTTCCTTCATATATTCTTGAATCAACGTACATAGAAATGCAATTTTTACTAGACGTACTGCCTTAGAACATATTAATTGTGATTACAATATATTTTCCAAACTTTTTCTGTTAAAGATGAATTTATCTAGTTTACAATTTAGTCTCAGAAATCAAATTCCGACTTATAACGAAGTGTGTAGACTATTTTGGTATAACGTATGTAAATTCAACATATTTATGAACACTTTATTTTTGTATTGGCTTTGTCTTTCTATCTGATTCAAGATAGATGAAATTTGTTAGGATTTGGATTAGTTCTGCTTGGTCTTTCAACCTTCTTCCATTGTGAAATTTGACTTCCTTGATATTTTCTTGAATCAACGTACATAGAAATGAAATTTTTATTAGAGGTATTACCTTAGAACATATTAATTGTAATTAAAATACATATTTCAAACTTTTTCTGTTAAAGATGAGTTATTCTAGTTTACAATTTAGTCACGGAAATCAACTTCCGACTTATAACGAAGAGTGTAGATTTTTTGAGTTAACGTATAAAAAATTCATCATTTTTATGAACTCTTTATTTTTATGAACTCTTTATTTCAAATTTGATTCAAATAGATGAAATTTGTTTGAATTTGGATTAGTTCTGGCTGGTCTTTCATCCTTCTTATGTTGTGAAATTTTACTTGCTTCATATTTTCTTGAATCGACGTACATAGAAAGGAATTTTTTATTAGAGGTATTACCAATGAACATATTAATTGTAATTACAATATATTTTTCAAACTTTTCTGTTAAAGATGAATTTATCTAGTTTACAATTTAGTCTCAGAAATCAACTTCCGACTTATAACGAAGTGTGTAGACTTTTTTCAGTTAACATATATAAAATTTAACATTTTTATGAACTCTTTCCTTTTGTGTTGGCTTTTTCTTTATATCTGATTCAAGATAGATGAAATTTTTCAGGATTTGGATTAGTTCGGCTTGGTCTTTCAACCTTCTTCTATTGTTAAATTTGACTTCCTTCATATTTTCTTGAATCAACGTACATAGAAATGCAATTTGTACTAGATGTATTGCCTTAGAACATATTAATTCTGATTACAATACATTATTCAAACTTTTCTGTTAAAGATGAGTTTATTTAGTTTACAATTTAGTCTCAGAAATCAATTTCCGACTTATAACGAAGTGTGTAGACTTTTTTGAGTTAACATATATAAGATTCAACATTTTTATGAACTCTTTCTTCTTGTGTTAGCTTTGTCTTTCTATTTGATTCAAGATAGATGAAATTTGTTAGGATTTGGATTAGTTTGGCATGGTCTTTCATCCTTGTTCTATTGTGAAATTTGACTTCCTTCATATTTTCTTGAATCAACGTACATAGAAATGCAATTTTTACTAGACATATTGCCTTAGAACATATTAATTGTAATTACAATACGTTTTTCAAACTTTTTCTGTTAAAGATGAGTTTATCTAGTTTACAATTTAGTCTCAGAAATCAATTTCCGACTTATAACGAAATGTGTAGACTTTTTTGAGTTAACGTATATAAAATTCAACATTCTATCTTACAATATGCTCGTATTTCTGTTCTTTTAAATTTCCGTCCGGAAGGGTACTTCAAAATTAATAGAGGTTTACGTCAAGGTGATACCCTTTCTTTCTTGATTTTTGTTTTGATTGAAGATGTCCTTAGCAGGAACATTTCTAAGCTTTTTAAGGAGAAGAAAATGTCACCAATGGTTACGAGAAATGGTATTTCCCCTACTCATTTATACTTTGCTGATGATATTATGATTTTTTGTAAAGGAAATATGAAAAGTGTGAGAAATATGGTTTATTTACTAGAGCAGCATCATCGTGTTTCTGGGAAAACCGTTTGCAGGCAAAAATAAAATTTATTATGATGGGGGGTCTTTGAGTAGACGGAGAACTATTGTTGATTTTCTTGGTAAGAGTCCTGCTTCTTTTCCTGATCGTTATTTGGGAGTGCAAATCATGCCAGGGGCGGTGAGATATAGACATATATGTACTGACATTGATAAAATAAAAACTCAATTAGCTGTCTGGAAAGGTAAAATGCTTTCATTCCAGGATAGAGTGGTGCTTGTTAAAACTGTCATTGCTAGTTATTCCATCCATAATATGGCGGTTTATAAATGGCCTCTAAAGTTCATTCAACAATGCGAAAGGGTGATTCGGAATTTTATTTGGTCTGGGGATTCCGGAATATCCAGGGCATTTGTTGTTGGTTTTGATAAAGTCTGTTCTCCTCTTTCTGAAGGGGGACTTGGTCTTACCAAATTGAGTGTCATGAATAAGGCTTTGGTTTCTAAACTCTGGTGGAATATCAAAAGATCACATAAGAAATGGGTTCGGTTCTTAGAAGCTAAATACACTTGTAGGGACAGTAGAGTGAAGGATTATGGGATAAAATCTACTATTCTGCCTGGTGTTCGTTGGGTTGATAGAATGGTTGCTCAAAATACTACATCTTTGATTAGTGATGGGAGATCCACGTCTCTTTATTTTGATATCTGGTTGGTACCGTTTCTATCGCTGATATTTTAGGAGATCAGAACTTGGGTAGGTCAGCAAAAGTGAGCGAAATAATTGTGGATGGGGATTGGTTTATCAATAATACTCACGGTGACAATTTGTTACGGGCTTGAGTTAATCTCGCTACTTTCCCAGGTTGCGTCATGGACCAGATTTTTTTTTTTGGATGCCGGATTTGAAGGGGGTTTTCTCTGTAAGTTCTGCTAGGGAGATTATTCGTCAAAAATATCATGTTCTTCTTGGAGTTGCTTTACTCTAGCGCAAGGCAGTTCACCCAATGCTTGCGACACATAAATGGAAAATAATGAGGGGAGCCTGTGCGACTCTCGACAAAGTCCAAAGCGGTTTCAAGATCTCTCTTTCTAACAGATATTGTTTGTGCAGGTATGCGGAGGAATCCTTAGACCATATCCTTTGGTCGTGTACTTTTACTCAGAGTGCCAGGACGTGGATAGCTGAAATTTTTGGTTTATGGCCTCACCAAGATTTCATAATTGCTTACAAGTCTGCCGAAGGAAAAAGTCCAATTATTAAAGACCTATGGTTGATTGTTGTGCTTGTTACTCGGTCTGAACTTTGGAATATTAGAAACAAAATTGTTTTTGAAAAGAAGACGATCAGCTGGAGTTTCTTTAGGAAGCGCATTTTCATTCTTATTCATGAGTTTTCTTCGAGATTAAAGAGTTTCATGTTTAATTCTGTTGAGGAGTTGCAGATTCTGAATTTTTTTTTAAGGTACATCATAGACAAGTCAATCATACAGTTCCGGTGGAATTTTTCTGGGTGCCTCCGAAAAGGGGAGAGATTATGCTATTTTGTGATGGAGCAGCTCGTGGTAATGGAGCCGGTATAGCTGGAGCAGGTGTTGTAGTCTGTGATGAAGAGTGTAACGTTCTTGGAGCAATGAGCATTGGCCTGGGCATTACAAATAGTTTTCTTGCGGAATTATATGGAATTATTGTTGGATTGGATTGGGCTGTCAAGTGGGGAATTAGACGTGTGCTGATTTGGTCGGATTCTGTTAGTGCTATTTATGCTTTGGAAAATATGGCTCGGCCTTGGTTTGTTATTCAACGTTGGGAAGATGTTCGACATACATATCGTGAAACCAATTTTGTTGCGGATATAATGGAAAAAAGAGGATGTCAACTAGGTGAAGGGGAAGGGATAAACTATGATGGAAGACCTGATTTTCTTAATTCTATAGAATATCCTCATGTTTCTTATTTTAGATTTAAATAGTTTATAAGTTTTTGGGGTTTCTCTGACCTCTTTTCTTGTATTCTATTTGTAATTATCTCTTTTATTTAATATAATTTTTTGACTTATCAATTTTTTTTTATGAACTCTTTATTTTTGTGTTGGCTTTGTCTTTCTATTTGATTCAAGATAGGTGAAATTTGTTAGGAATTAGATTAGTTCTGCTTGGTCTTTCATCCTTCTTCTATTGTGAAATTGGACTTCCTTCATATTCTCTTGAATCAACGTACATAGAAATGCAATTTTCACTAGACGTATTTCCTTAGAACATATTAATTGTGATTACAATACATTTTTCAAACTTTTTCTATTAAAGATGAGTTTATCTAGTTTACAATTTAGTCTCAGAAATCAATTTACGACTTATAGCGAAGTGTGTAGATTTTTTGAGTTAACGTATATAAAATTCAACATTTTTATGAACTCTTTCCTTGTGTGTAAGCTTTGTCTTTCTATCTGATTCAAGATAGATGAAATTTGTTAGGATTTGGATTAGTTCTGCTTGGTATTTCATCCTTCTTCTATTGTGAAATTTGACTTCCTTCATATTTTCTTGAATCAACGTACATAGAAATGCAATTTTTACTAGACGTATTTCCTTAGAACATATTAATTGTGAATACAATACATTTTTCAAACTTTTTCTGTTAAAGGTGAGTTTATCTAGTATACAATTTAGTCTCAGAAATCAATTTACGACTTATAACAAAGTGTGTAGACTTTTTTGAGTTAACGTATATAAAATTCAACATTTTTATGAATTCTTTCCTTTTGTGTTGGCTTTGTCTTTCTATCTGATTCAAGATAGATGAAATTTGTTAGGATTTGGATTAGTTCTGCTTGGTCTTTCATCCTTCTTCTACTGTGAAATTTGACTTCAGAACATAGAAATGCAGTTTTTACTAGACGTATTGCATCAGAACATATTAATTGTGATTACAATACATTTTTCAAACTTTTTCTTTCTTTTTTTGGTAAGTCCAAATTGTATTGATGAATAGCCAATATGTACAAAGAGTTTATAAGAAAAGAGGTCTGAAGACCCCAAAAACTTACAAACTACTTAAATCTGAAACATGAAACATTTGGATATTCTAACGAATGAAGAAAATATGGTCTTTCATCGTAGTTTAAACCTTCACCATTTTTTAGAGAACATCCCCTCTTTGCCATGTTGTCTGCCGCGAAGTTAGCCTCACGATAGGTGTGCACAAAACGAATGGAAACATATCTACTTTGAATCAAACTCTACCCGTGTTTAACAAACTAAGGAACGTTCGAAGTTTTCAATGTTGTAATAGCACCAACCGAGTCTGAACGAACAAGGACCTTGTTTTCAAACTTTTTTTTGTTAAAGGTGAGTTTATCTAGTTTACAATTTAGTCTCAGAAATCAATTTCCGACTTATAACAAAGTGTGTAGAGATTTTTGAGTTAACTTATATAAAATTCAACATTTTTATGAACTCTTTCTTTTTGTGTTAGCTTTGTCTTTCTATTTGATTCAAGATTGATGAAATTTGTTAAGATTTGGATTAGTTCTACTTGGTCTTTCATCCTTCTTCTATTGTGAAATTTGATTTCCTTTATATTTTCGTGAATCAACGTACATAGAAATGCAATTTTTACTGGACGTATTGTCTTGGAAAACAAAAGACCAAGCAAGCAAATTTTTTCTCTCTCCTAACTTTGCTTTGGCGATTTTAGGGTTTTCAATTTTTTTTCAAAAACTTTTTTCCGCGCTTCATCTTGGATCATCTCTTTGGTGATCAGAGATGGGGGAACAATCGGTTGGTGAGTCTAGTCATCAAAAGCTAATGTTTGCTGAACTTTTATGGGAAAAAACCAAAAAAACCATGTTTCTACTGCTATCGACATTACTACTCTACCAAACCCTACTATCAAAGATGGAAAACCAGCTGTGGTTATTCCGCAAGATTATTATGAAGAGGGCTGTCAAATATGGTGCTTCAGTCTCATTGGGAGGCTGGATCTCAAGGGTATCAAACTCAATGATGTTAAGATTAACTTGGAACAACAATGGAAGCTTGGAGAGGCTAATGTGCAGTTCATCCCCATGAGCCGGGGATTCTTCATCATCAAGTTGTTAACACAGGAAGACAAAGAAAAAGTTTATCGTGAGGGTAACAAGGATCCATGGATTGTGAACGAGCAACCTTTACGTCTGATCGAATGGTATCCAGGGTTCGATGCTGATAAACAATGTACCTCTCACTCTACCGTCTAGGTCAAGTTTCCAGGTCTTCCGGTTGAAATGTGGGTGGAGAAGACGCTGTTAGCTTTGGGCAAATCTCTTGGAACTCCTATTGTGGTTGATAAGCGAACCCTAAACCATGAGTATGGGCATTACGCCTCAGTCCTGATCGATATTTATTTTGCAAAGCTTAATACAGATTATGTTTAGGTTGAAGCTGGTGGGCGCAATTTTTTGCAACCATTTGAAATCTTGAAAAGGCCGAAATACTGTTCCAAGTGCAAAATAGTTGGTCACCTAGACTCAGAGTGCAGAAAGAAGCATGTTACTGCAGTTAATACGCCACCCGCTACTGCCAGTACGTCGCAGCAATCTAATGCTCTAGTTATCCACCAGGGTGACACTAATACAACATGGCAAGTTGCAGGTCAAAAGAAGAATGGTAAAAAAAGCGAAAGGGAACAATTGATAACAACGTACAGCCTGCTACTGTGAGCATTGAAGACACTGTTGAGTTGGAACAACAGTTACAAGATGAACTCGTGAATTCCGAAGCTGTTTTGCGCAGGGATACAACTCAGTTTGAGAGAGCCAAACAAGCTAAGCTTGCGCATTCAGTTTTAGTTAACAGGGAAAAGTCGTTGTTGCCTTGAATACTAAACCAGTTGGGAATGTTGAATTGGCAAGAACTAGACTTCCTAATCCTGGTCGGATTCCTGTTTTATCTTTGTCTACACCGGTGTGTGATGCTCTTGAAGAAAGTTCGGAATATATCTCTCATAACAAATTCAATATTCTGGGATCAGTTGGTGAGACTTTGAATAACCCTCTTTTGGAGATTAATAAGGTTGATGAATTAGCTAAACGTGCTAAGCTGCAGCAGTTGATAGCTTTTCAAGCAAAAATTGATGCTTTGAGAGATAATGATTCCATGTCGGACTCGGAAGAATCTGAATTGGGAGTTCGTGCTCGAAAGGGTTCTTCACCAAGACGAAAATCCTCCTCAAATACTTCTCATCAGTAAAGCTATCTAAAACTCAAACCCCCAAAGTTTAATTATGCGGGTTCTCTTTTGGAACATAAATGGAGTTGCTCGTGATGCAGCTCAATGTAAACTTAGAGAGTTAATTAGGGAGTTCAAGACGAATATTTTTTTTCTTGCGGAACCAAAAGTTCATTGCTCGGTTGGTTTTGGTAATAGACTTCAGTTGGAAGGTTTTTATCCACATGTTATTCATAATGCGACTGCTTCTAGTATTGCTAATATGTGGATTTGCTACTTAAATGGTATTGTTCCCTCGGTTATTAATAGGAGCAAACAGGCCATAACAGTTGAGGTTGATGGAGTTCATATCTCGTTTGTTCATGCTAGTTATGTTCTCGTTCCTAGGTGAAGGCTTTGGCAGCAGCTTAATAGCCATGATACGTCGATCTCGTGGCTTGTCATGGGAGATTTCAATTGTATCCTTCGACTTGATGAGAAAAAGGGTGGTCTTGAGCCTAGGACTTCAGCAATTAATGATTTTTCTGATTGGATAAATGATAATAATCTTTTCGAAGCAGATTTCTTGGGTACTAAATTTACTTGGACTAATGGTCAGTCGGGTTCTCACAGAATCATTAGTAAGTTGGATCGTGCTGTTATCAATGCTGCTTGGTTAGCGAAATTTGAGAATTGGCGGTGTAAAGCTCTTCCTAGAGAAGTTTCCGACCATTCTACTCTTTTGGGGTTTCCTTTTGCTGTTCCGAGACCTAAAAGAGGTCCTTTTCGCATTCAAAAAATGTGTTTTTTACACACTGATTTCTTCGTATGGTGAGTGACAGTTGGAATATGCCAGTTCATGGTTCTCTTGATTTCATATTTACTTATAAACTCAAGAGGCTAAAGGGGGTGATTAAGGAATGGAATCTTACGGTTTTTGGTAATATTCATTCTAGGTTGAAGCAAGACCAGCTGAGGTTTGAATCTGCGGCTCTTTGCTCGGATGAAGATCCTAATGATGTTTTCAAACTTAATCTTATGAAGGATGCTATGGCTAGGCTTAGTGAGACTCGGCTTCCACATAACTCTATGCTTAAGCAAAAGGCAAGGAATCAGTGGCTTGTGGAGGGTTCAAGCAACACTACTTTCTTCCATAATAGTATTCGCATTCGTCGGAGTTCTAATACTATTTCAGAACTAACCGATAGTGATGGCCATACTATTTCAGACTATGATCAGTTGCGTGACCATGTGGTGCAGTTCTATGAGGAAAAGTTTAATGGCCATGAGTCTGATTTGGATGCTAGTTTATTTGATTATGAGAATGTTGGTATCTCAGAGGAAGAAAGTCTTGTTATGGACAGAATTCCTACTCCTGACGAAATTAAACAAGCAGTTTTTGATCTTGGAGTTGATAGTGCTCCAGGGCCGGATGGTTTTCTGGTTGTTTCTATCGTCATTTCTGGGATATTATTAATGAATATTTGATTAAGGCAATTATTTTTTGTTGGAATACTGGTCAGATTCCAAATGGGGTGAATTCAAATCTTATCATCTTGCTTCCAAAGGTAAGAGGTGCAAATACTCTTCGTAATTTTCGACCTATTGGTCTTAGTAATTTTTTCTTTAAAAATTTTACTAAGATCCTTGCTACTAGAGTTGGTAGTGTTTTGGATAAGCTTGTTTCCGATGAACAGGTAGCCTTTATGAAGGGTCGGAATATCCATGAAAATCATCAGTTTGGCTTCTGAAATGGTTAATGAACTCCACATCAAGCGCAAGGATGGCAACATTGGTCTTAAGCTTGATATTTCCCAGGCATTTGACACGGTGAGTTGGTCTTTTGTGTTGGAAGTTTTTCGGAGATATGGTTTCTATGAACATTGGTGCTCTTGGATTCTTAATATTTTGAATTCTGCTAGAATCTCTATTCTTTTGAATGGAAGTTGCGTCAAGGAGATCCTCTTTCTCCTTTGATTTTTGTCTTGATTGAAGATATTCTTAGCAGAAATATTACAAAGCTTTTTCATGAGAAAAAGATGTCTCATATGGTAACTAGAGGTGGTATTTCTCCTACTCATCTCTTTTTTGTTGATGACATTATGATTTTCTGTAAAGGAAACCTTAAGAGCCTCAACAATCTGGTGGATTTGTTGGGTAAGTATCAAAGAGCTTCTGGTCAAACTGTTTGTAGACAGAAGAGCAAGATTTATTATAAGGGCGGTTCTTTAACTAGAATGAATTATCTTGCTAACCATTTGGGGTATGACTGTAGCCACTTTTCCTGATCGCCATTTGGGAGTTCAAATTATGCCGGGTACTGTTCGATATCATCACATTTCGGGTGTAGTGGAGAAGATCAAATCGCAACTTGCTGGTTGGAAAGGTTTTTTGCTATCCTTCCATGATCGTTTGGTGCTTGTCAAGTCTGTTCTTGCTAGTTACTCTATTCACAATATGCCTATATATAAATGGCCACGTAAATTCATTTTACAATGTGAAAGAGCAATTAGGAATTTTATTTGGTCGGGAGATTCTAATGTTAGCCGTGTTGTGGTTGTTGCTTATGATATAGTATGTTGCCCTTTTGAGGAAGGGGGTTTGGGCTTAACTCGTATGGATACAATGAATGATGCCATGCTTATGAAACTTTGGTGGAAAATTCGTTCTTCGAAGAAAAAATGGGCAGGTTTTCTTCGTGCTAAATTCTTTGGCAGAAATGGGTGTATCAAGGTAAATGGTTTGAAGTATTCTATTCTTCTGGGTATCTGAAGAGTGTACAAGATAGTGGAATCTAACACTAAAGTTTTGCTGGGTGATGGTAGAGATACTTCTCTTTATTATGATGCTTGGTTTTCAAATACGAGTGTCGTTGCAATCCTTAATGACTATAAACTGGATAGAAATGTGATGGTTAGTACTGTTTTGGTTGATAGGCAGTGGAATATCCCTGTGGAACATTTAGACCGTAAGGCAGCTGTAGGTCTAGACGTTAGCCTTTTGCCTACACCCATGGTTGGTGAAGATGTACGCTTCTGGATGCCAGATCACAAAGGTGCTTTCACTGTTAGTTCTGCGAAAGAATTAATCCATCAGAAATATCCCAAGTTCGATGGCGCTTCTATTTTAAGGAGGAAGGAAGTTCACCCTACATTGGCTGCCCAAAACTGGAAATTCATGCGTAATGCTTGTGCAACGTATGATATAATCTAATCTAGATTTAAAATTCAGCTTGCAAGTCGTTGTAGCTTATGTGGAGTTGCGGAAGAATCTCTAGACCATATCCTTCTCCATTGCAGCTTTGCTGCCCGTGCTTGGAACTGGATAACAGATATTTTTAATTTAACGCCTAATGATAATCTTGTGGTGTCTTGTAAAGAAGCTCAAGGAAGAAGTACCATGATTCGTGACCTGTGGAGGCTTGCCAATCTTGTCATCAGGTCTGAGCTATGGGAAGCACATAATAGGACAGTCTTTCAATTTCAACAACCAAGATGGAGTTTATTTTTCAAGAGGGTGGTGAAGCTGATTCAAGACTATTCAGTCCGGCTTTGGGGATATATGCGAAATTGTGCTGAAGATGTTTTGCTTCTTGATTATTTTCGAGTGGTCCATAGGAGTGTCAAACATCAGCAACCGGTGGAAGATTTTTGGCAGCCTCCAGATGATAATGAGCTCCAGATCCTTTGTGATGGCGCGGCGCGAGGTAATCCAGACATTTCAGGAGTGGGAGTGGTGGCTAGATACGCTAATTGTTCAGTTCTTGGAGCTATAAGTATCGGCCTTGGAGTTACCTCAAATTATTTGGCTGAAACTTTATGGAATTATTGTTTGTTTGGAGTGGGCTATGCAATGGGGTTTGGAGCGTATTTGTGTACGATCAGATTCTTTTGGTGTGGTAGAAGCTTTCAAAATTTCTTCTATCCCTTGGTTTTCAATGAGCAGATGGATGGCAATTTGTAGACATTATGCGTCTATAAGGTTCATTCACACTTTTAGGGAGGCGAATTTTGCAGCGGATAAAATGGCTAAGTGTGGCTATCTACTTGCTAATTAAGTGGGAGTGTTGTTAAGGATTCTTTGGAAACAAAAAAGTGTATGAAAAGAAGAATCCTTGTTGGTCTTTATTTCAAAAACGTGTTTTTAATTTGATGCAAGAATATTCAGTTCGAATGAAGAGTTTTATGCATAATTCTTCGGAAGACTTGAGAATTCTGGAGTTTTTACGAGTTCGGCATAGAAAGGTGAAGTTTACTGATCCTAAGGAGTGTTTCTGGTTTCCTCCTTATGCTAATGAATTGCTTTTGTGCTCGGATGGCGCCTCAAGAGGTAATCCATGGGTGGCGGGAGCTGGTGTTGTTGTTGCAAGGAATGCAAATTGTGAGGTGGTTGGTGCTATGTGTATTGGCTTGGGAGTTACTTCTAATTATTTGGCTGAATTGTATGGTATTATTGTGGGTATGGAGTGGGCAGTTAAGTGGGGATATGATTGCATTGTTATTAGATCAGATTCTACATGTGTGTTGAAGGCTTTGGAAGAAGATAACGTTCCTTGGTTTGCTAGGCAAAGATGGATGGAAGTTAAAGGTTTATATGGTTCAATTCGTTTTGAACATTCCTTTAGAGAGGCAAATTTTGCAGCTGATACCAATGGCAAAGCGTGGTTGTTTATTAGAGGATGGGGTTGGTATTCATTTTGAAGGTCGCCCAGTTTTCTTAAGTTCAATTGAATTCCCAAATGTAATTTATTATCGTTTTAAATAGGTTTTAGGAGTTTTTGGGGTCACATTGATCTCTTTTCTCCTATATCTATCTTGTAAATAACTTTTTTATCAATACAATTTCTTGACTTAGCAAAAAAAAATAATGAAGTGGGAGTGCATTATGATGGAAGACCACCTTTTTTAAATTCAGTTGAATATCCAAATGTTTCATATTATCGTTTCAAGTAGCTTACAAGTTTTTGGGGTTGCTGTGACCTCTTTTCTTGTAAATTCTACTTTGTTTGTTATCTATTAATACAAATTTTGATTTATCAAAAAAAAAAGTATTGCCCTTAGAACATATTAATTGTAATTACAATACATTTTTCAAACTTTTTCTGTTAAAAATGAGTTTATCTAGTTTACAATTTAGTCTCAAAAATAAATTTCCAGCACTATTCAGTTGGAAGATGTGCGTGCTCAGTTCATTAGAAGTCCAGCTTTTAGACAAGAATATTTCAAAGAAAAGAGGGAGCAACTGCAAAGAATGAATTCAAAGAAAAAATCTCCTAGTAAGTTGTCTCCTATTAAGCTTGTTCCTGGTAACTTTGCCACTGAGGATGAAGACGGGGAGTTTTATGTGGATGAAGATGAAAATATCTTGGGTAATTATGCTTTCGATACGGATATTATGGATGAAATTTTTTCTAAGAGCAAATCGTATAGAGTTGGTAGCAGCAGAAGTAAATTGAAAGGAGTTGGCTATAGATATAGGTAGCTTCTTTTAATTTTCATTTTTGTGGTTATTATTTTTGTTATTTCTTATAAGTTTTTTAGACCCCTTTGGTTTATGGGGGTAGGGAGTTTTGTGATCCAAATTTGTAATTCTTGTAATTACGTTTTTCTGTTATAATAAACTTTAGACTTAGCAAAAAAAAAAAAAATCAAAAATAAATTTCCTACTTATAACGAAGTGTGTAGACTTTTTTGAGTAAACGTATATAAAGTTTAACACTTTTATGAACTCTTTCTTTTTGTTTTGGCTTTATCTTTCTATTTGATTCAAGATAGATGAAATTTGTTAGGATTTGGATTAGTTCTGCATGGTCTTTCATCCTTCTTCTATTGTGAAATTTGACTTCCTTCATATTTTCTTGAATCAACGTACATAGAAATAAAATTTTTACTAGACGTATTGCCATAGAACATATTAATTGCAATTACAATACATTTGACAAACTTATTGGGTTAAAGATGAGTTTATCTAGTTTACAGATTAGTCTCAGAAATAAATTTCCGACTTATAACAAAGTGTGTAGACTTTTTTGAGTTAGCGTATATAAAATTTAACATTTTTATGAACTCTTTATTTTTGTGTTTCCTTTGTCTTTCTATTTGATTCAAGATAGATGAAATTTGTTAGGATTTGGATGAGTTCTGCATGGTCTTTCATCCTTCCTCTATTGTGAAATTTGACTTTCTTCATATTTTGTTGAATCAACGTACATAGAAATGCAATTTTTACTGGATGTATTGCCTTAGAACATATTAATTGTAATTACAATGCATTTTTCAAACTTTTTTTTGTTAAAGATGAGTTTATCTAGTTTACAATTTAGTCTCAGAAATAAATTTCCGACTTATAACGAAGTGTGTAGACTTTTTTGAGTTAACATATATAAAATTTAACATTTTTATGAACTCTTTCCTTTTTTGTTGGCTTTGTCTTTCTATCTGATTCAAGAGAGATGAAATTTGTCAGGATTTGGATTAGTTCTGCTTGGTCTTTCAACCTTCTTCTACCGTGAAATTTGACTTCCTTCATATTCTCTTGAATCAACGTACAGAGAAATGCAATTTTTACTAGACGTATTGCCTTAGTATATATTAATTGTGATTACAATACATTTTTCAAACTTTTTATGTTAAAGATGAGTTTATCTAGTTTACAATTTAGTCTCAGAAATCAATTTCGGACTTATAATAAAGTGTGTAGACTTTTTTGAGTTAACGTATATAAAATTTAACATTTTTATGAACTCTTTCTTTTTGTGTTGGCTTTGTCTTTCTATTTGATTCAAGATAGATGCAATTTATTAGGATTTGGATTAGTTCTACATGGTCTTTCATCCTTCCTCTATTGTGAAATTTGACTTCCTTTATATTTTCTTGAATCAACGTACATAGAAATGCAATTTTTACTAGTCGTATTGCCTTAGAACATATTAATTGTAATTACAATACATTTTTCAAACCTTTTTTGTTAAAGATGAGTTTATCGAGATTACAATTTAGTCTCAGAAATCAATTTCCAACTTATAACGAAGTGTGTAGACTTTTTTGAGTTAACGTATATAAAATTCAACATTTTTATGAACTCTTTCTTTTTGTGTTGGCTTTGTCTTTCTATTTGATTCAAGATAGATGAAATTTGTCAGGATTTGGATTAGTTCTGTATGGTCTTTCATCTTCCTTCTATTGCGAAATTTGACTTCCTTCATATTTTCTTGAATCAATGTACAGAGAAATGCAATTTTTACTAGACGTATTGCCTTAGAACATATTAATTGTAACTGCAATACATTTTTCAAACTTTTTCTATTAAAGATGAGTTTATCTAGTTTGCAATTTAGTCTCAGAAATCAATTTCCGACTTATAACAAAGTGTGTAGACTTTTTTAAGTTAACGTATATAAAATATAACATTTTTATGAACTCTTTCTTTTTGTGTTGTCTTTGTCTTTCTATTTGATTCAAGATAGATGCAATTTATTAGGATTTGTATTAGTTCTGCATGGTCTATCATCCTTCCTCTATTGTGAAATTTGAGTTCCTTCATATTTTCTTGAATCAACGTACATAGAAATGCAATTTTTACTAGTCGTATTGCCTTAGAACATATTAATTGTAATTACAATATATTTTTCAAACTTTTTATGTTAAAGATGAGTTTATCGAGTTTACAATTTAGTCTCAGAAATCA
>NC_039361.1:123530232-123531630 GCF_003573695.1 Papaver somniferum | reverse complement strand
TGTTAAAGATGAGTTTATCTAGTTTACAATTTAGTCTCAGAAATAAATTTCCGACTTATAACGAAGTGTGTAGACTTTTTTGAGTTAACATATATAAAATTTAACATTTTTATGAACTCTTTCCTTTTTTGTTGGCTTTGTCTTTCTATCTGATTCAAGAGAGATGAAATTTGTCAGGATTTGGATTAGTTCTGCTTGGTCTTTCAACCTTCTTCTACTGTGAAATTTGACTTCCTTCATATTCTCTTGAATCAACGTACAGAGAAATGCAATTTTTACTAGACGTATTGCCTTAGTATATATTAATTGTGATTACAATACATTTTTCAAACTTTTTATGTTAAAGATGAGTTTATCTAGTTTACAATTTAGTCTCAGAAACCAATTTCCGACTTATAATAAAGTGTGTACACTTTTTTGAGTTAACGTATATAAAATTTAACATTTTTATGAACTCTTTCTTTTTGTGTTGGCTTTGTCTTTCTATTTGATTCAAGATAGATGCAATTTATTAGGATTTGGATTAGTTCTACATGGTCTTTCATCCTTCCTCTATTGTGAAATTTGACTTCCTTTATATTTTCTTGAATCAACGTACATAGAAATGCAATTTTTACTAGTCGTATTGCCTTAGAACATATTAATTGTAATTACAATACATTTTTCAAACCTTTTTTGTTAAAGATGAGTTTATCGAGTTTACAATTTAGTCTCAGAAATCAATTTCCAACTTATAACGAAGTGTGTAGACTTTTTTGAGTTAACGTATATAAAATTCAACATTTTTATGAACTCTTTCTTTTTGTGTTGGCTTTGTCTTTCTATTTGATTCAAGATAGATGAAATTTGTCAGGATTTGGATTAGTTCTGTATGGTCTTTCATCCTCCTTCTATTGCGAAATTTGACTTCCTTCATATTTTCTTGAATCAATGTACAGAGAAATGCAATTTTTACTAGACGTATTGCCTTAGAACATATTAATTGTAACTGCAATACATTTTTCAAACTTTTTCTATTAAAGATGAGTTTATCTAGTTTGCAATTTAGTCTCAGAAATCAATTTCCGACTTATAACAAAGTGTGTAGACTTTTTTAAGTTAACGTATATAAAATATAACATTTTTATGAACTCTTTCTTTTTGTGTTGTCTTTGTCTTTCTATTTGATTCAAGATAGATGCAATTTATTAGGATTTGTATTAGTTCTGCATGGTCTATCATCCTTCCTCTATTGTGAAATTTGAGTTCCTTCATATTTTCTTGAATCAACGTACATAGAAATGCAATTTTTACTAGTCGTATTGCCTTAGAACATATTAATTGTAATTACAATATATTTTTCAAACTTTTTATGTTAAAGATGAGTTTATCGAGTTTACAATTTAGTCTCAGAAATCA